>NW_008617254.1:691-5734 GCF_000691845.1 Merops nubicus | reverse complement strand
TCCCTGAAAGAATGATCCTGCACTTGCTGTACGTTATTTAACAGTTCTACAGAGAGATATTTCTGCCTTTTTCTCCTCCCCAAAGTTCCCCATTGACCTGGCAGACCCTGTCCCTCCTTTGTCAACAGTGAATGACAGCCCCAGTGGACAACTTCACCTAACATTCATAGTCAAGTGTCACAGTTTGCTGTTACAGTCTTGGAAGAGTGATTATTTCAGATGATTAACATAAAAACCTGACTACAGAGCACGTGAGGGAGGTTTCTTGTCGACGCCTTCGCATCAAGCCCCACGCTACAGAAGGGGAGGTGCTGCTGGAACACAGACCTGGTTCCTGTGGCACAGGACCAGCATGTTGGGACTGGCAAATGGCACGTGTCATCTCCACCCTAGCAGGCAGTGGGGATGCTGTCTTTGGAAAGAGAGGATACACAGACCTTGTTTCTGGCTTCTTTTTGAGTTAAAAGGAACAATGCTAAAATTTGAAGTGAATTAGGATTCAGGAGATGGAGAAGGAGTTTTGGAAGCTGAGGATTTCCCTAGCCAGACCACTGTGACCTCACTTCTCTTTATCATAGAGTGGCTGAGGTTGGAAGGGACCCTAGAGATCATCCAATCCAACCCCCTGCCACGGGCAGGGACACCTCTCAGCTAGACCAGGTTGCTCAAGGCCTCATCCAGCCTGGCCTTGAACCCCTCCAGGGAGGGGCATCCACAGCCTCTCTGGGCAACCTAGTCCAGAGTCTCCCCATCCTCGTGCTGCAGAACTTCTTCCTAAGATCCAGTCTAATCATCTGGTTACTTAGTGGTCTTTCTTTGGCCAACTGCACAGAAGAAAACTTTGTACCTGCAACTTTGTCCTTGTCTCTGGTTTTGTGTTATAATTCAGGGATGCCTTGGCTAAGGTGTTTACCCCTTCAGAGTATGTCAGCGGAATACAATAACCCAGCAATGCTCCCTCCTTCCATGGCATGGGTTTGATTCCAACACATCAAACATAAGTTTTAGTGTTTGCCAGCTGGAGAAGGTTTAATCTTTAAGTGAACACCACTCTGGGTTTTCATTCCCACAGGCTGTCCCACGGATTATGGTTCAGTCTGCCAGTGTGGATGCCAGCGCTGCCAGGATAAAACAGGTAAGGGCGTCCCAGGGGAGGATGGTGCAAGTCTCCTGTTCACCTGCCTGGAAACCAGAGGTGGCAAAAGCAGCTGCTGGGTTAGCCACTGAAAACCTGTTGCACTTCTGCTGTTGCTTCTCTGGGAGACAATGAAATGCAGTGTGTGTTGCTGTGTTTTCTTAGGTCTTGGTGATATCACTGGTTACACTTTATATCTGAAAGCCTGGTTCATCATATGGTTCCATTAGCAGCTAGACAGAATTTGGCTGTTTTGCTGCTTTAAAAGGCAAATTGCTAGGCTCTGGCACTTTCTATAAACAGTGTGTGTTATTCTGGGTGTGGAGCTTAATTCTCAGTTTTTACATTTCAAGCCAATTCGTGGTATCGGTGTGAAAAAAAGGCTCTGGTTAAGCTGGGGAGAAAATAGACCCTGTGATCTCTCACAGGCCAGCAGAACTTCAGCCTTAGGAGTAGCACATCAGCCTTCTCCCACTGTGCTTCTGTTGTCTTAGCAAAATGTGTGCTAGCTGAACGCTGGCAAAGGAAAGCCCAAAGAAGGAGCAGAGCTCCAGAGTCCACGTGTGCACCATCCTCTCCATAGACAAGCTAAAAATATAGCTTTAATCCACAGCAATATTAAAAAACAAACCCTTTTCTGTATTACACTTCACTTTGCAGTAGCAAGCTAGTCTTTGGCTCTAGAATTCCTCTAATTCAATCAAATCCCTTTTTCTTCTAGTGCTACTTTGGTTTCCCATGGAAAAGGCACTTGAGAAAAAGGTGAAAATCCTGTAGTGTGGGACACTTCACCACTAGATGGGATAAACCACAAAATTTTAACAGTAAACAAAAAAGTACACCTGAGAATTAGAACAGGATGTGTACAAATCTGCCATCCTCCAACCACGGGGTTTTTTTTTTCCCCCCTTCATATTAGCAGCCTCCTCCCTCCCTCCCAAAGAGATTTAGAGACATCCTAATCTTTTAGAGTACATGTGCTGGCAAAAGATATTGATCTATCAGATTTAGTAAACTTTACAGCCAAGAAATACATCACTAAAATGGGCTGTTAATCTCATGAGGTGCAGTTAATTTCATACTCTGGAAGTGTGTGGGGCTATGGTGGCGTGGAGGTGGGAATGGCATTTGGGAACAGGGACAGGAATGACAGGTTAGTTGGGGAGGAGAGATTTATCAATCCTCAGAGTTATGCCAAATAACTGAGAGAGACTTATAGATCGTGGTGCTTTCACATTCTGTATAAATCCTCCTATTCAAACAGCAAATGACCATTCCTGGGGTATAAATAATTTTTCTGTAAATATTGGGGAGTGTATTTCTTTTCACTGACACTTCTCTTATTAATGGAAGCAATGAGCTGACGTTCCGTCCAGGTTTGCAAAGCTGACTTCGGATCAGCTTGCAGCTTCTGGAGATTGAGCCTACACGGGGATTTAGATAAGCTGGAAGGTCTTAGGACTTCTTCCCAAAGGCCTTGTGTCTGTCCTTCTAGCCCAGACATTTTGGGTAACAGAGCCCCACGTTCCCTGTCCTTTTCTGTTTCAGATTAATGAAGAGGAAGTAGGGAAACAGCCGTTCAAAACTGTAGTGCAGACCCCCGAGGCGGACAAGAGTCCAGAGAAGACACCCAAAGTGCCTTTGCAGCACCCCACAGGAGACACCCAGGCACAGGACTCCCAGGAGGGGCCCCCAAGTCCTCTGAGTGAAGCTTCCAGTGGGTACTTTTCCCACAGTGTCTCGACAGCCACCCTCTCTGAAGCCCTTGCAGCGGGAAGTGATGCTGTGGCTCAGCCAGGAGGTCAGATGTCCACAGGGAGTGACTTCCCAGGTTCCACTGTGGCTCAGGGCTCCTCTGACACTCCAGGTCACTTGGACAGTTCTTCAGAAAGCTGTCTCAGTAGTAAGAGAGAGAGCCTGCCTGCCTTCAGCCTTCAAAGTGCTCCTGCAAGACCTAAGGACAGCACTGAGGTAAATGGAAATGATGCTTTGAAGTCAAAACCTTGCACTTCTCCTGCAACTCAAAGTGACCAGGCAGATGATGCCTCTGTAGCCACTGGTGCAAAAACCTTTCTTTCTACCTCCACTCCAAAGAAGGAGTTATTATCCAATCAATCAATGGAGTCAGCAGGGCAAGCTAGGAAAAAAGAAATGGCCTCTGGGGCTTTGGAACTGGGATTTTCCAAACCACAGGTTCATCCCGACCAGTTCTCCCAGCCCAACGTTGCAGCCTCTCCCTTCAAAATCCAGAAAGTCAAGACATCAGAGCTGAAGTCCTTCACAAGCATGCTGGGGACAGATGCCCTGTGCTCACTAAACACAGAAGAGCAACAAGGAGGACAACAGAGCACATCCCCTGCCCGTGGACTGAACCACAATGGATCAGAGATGGCAGAGGAGAAACTGGAGGTGACTTCTGACTCCGAAGATGCCAATGAAATTCCTGAGTGGCTGAAAGAGGGAGAATATGTCACAGTTGGCACAAATAAGACGGGCACTGTTAGATATATTGGGCCCACGGACTTCCAAGAGGGAACGTGGGTTGGTGTGGAACTGGATTTACCTTCAGGTAAAATATGATCTAAGCATGTCAGAATTTGTGGTGTTCTCTTTAGTGCAGCTTTCTAATGAGGGGGGTTCTGTTAGCCATTACTGGAAGCATTTTGAGAACAGAAAAAGATCTTCCCCTGCTGTAATCTTTTTCCAGTCTGCCTTTATAGGCCTCTGACTGGATTGTGTCCCTGCCCAATAGTTCATTGGCTTCTTACAAAGGAGATGGGAACTGGGATTCTTTTACAGTGCAGCTCAGTAAGTGCGTAGTTGCAGGAGACCAAAGGGTTTTCTCCTGGGCTTCTGCTCTGAGGATGTCTGGAGCATCTCTGTGCCAGGCCAGGCTGAGAGCACTGGGGCTGCTGAGCTGGAGAAGAGAAGCCTCAGAGGGGATCTGAGCAGTGCTGAGCAAGAGCTAAAGGGCCCCGGGGGGCAAGAGGCTGGGGCCAGACTCTGCTCAGTGGTGCCAGTGACAGGACAAGGGGCAACGGGCACCAACTGGAACCCAGGAGGTTCCATCTGACCAGTGGTGAGCTAAAGCAGCTATAAACCTACACGTGAGGTTCACACCTTATGTTGCTTACTGGGAGAAGATAAAAAGGTGGAAAGGAAAAGGGGACAGAGAGAGAGAGAAAGAGAGAGAGTGTTAAGGAGGCTCCAGCATCAGTCCAGCCAAGGGTGAGTAGGAACCGTGAGGAGTGAAGATGGGAGAGAAAGGAGACAGAAGGTTCAGGATCACCATTTCCTGGCTCCAGCAATGTCTTGCAAGTCCAGTTCTTTAATGGTGGTGGTGGGCACACCAAAAATTCAATGTATTACTGTCCTTTTATGCCCTCATGGTGTGGGGTGTTGCCTAATTTACATGGAAAGCATTGGAGGGTGGTAACTAATATATGTGAAAGGCACAAGAGGCTAGTGGCCACCTTTCCTCCCATGCCTGAGAGAGGGAAGGGTGGCATTAACCCTTTCCTACAGTTGAGTCAGGGGTGGCAGAGAACCTGTATCCACTGCTGGATGACCTTCCTGGTGAGGGACACAGGCCAGCTCCCTTATCTGTGAGGGACAGGGATCCTGTGCAGGGAGACAGGGAGACGTGCAGCCAACCTCCTTGTCTCCAAGGGGTAGGCATCAACCTGTGCAGGACCATCCTCTGGTGCATCTGTGCCTCCTCCAGCAGACAGGTATTACAGTGCTGCTTTTACTACACAAGGTTTGAGGCAGCCCCGTAGGAATCTGTCTTCTGTAGGTGACCTCCAGAGATCCCTTCCAGCCCTCACCGTTCTGTGATTCTGTAAAAGCACAACAGGCGTTGTGGGTCATGGCCAGAGACGGGCAATGGAGCTGCTGGGGACGGGTCT
>NW_008617254.1:0-391 GCF_000691845.1 Merops nubicus | reverse complement strand
GATAGTTTGGGGAAGCCAGGCGGCTGCTCCTGGGGAGGCTCAGCTCTTGTGAGCTGCTGTAGCAGGCTGTGGAAGAGCAGTGACTTCAGTACTAGACGAAAGCAAGACGTTGTCCTCTAGTGCCCATAGAGCTTCTCCCCTGGGAGAACACCTTCACCACGGCTCTATAGGCAGTGTCCCTCTCAGCGTTTTCCTTGCGCTCTCCTCTCCCGGCCTCCTCCTCGCGGCACACCCTGCGCCGAGCACTAAACAGCCATTGTTTTTTGTCCATCCCGTTCCTCTCTCCTCTCGCCCAAGGTAAGAACGACGGCTCCATCGGCGGGAAGCAGTACTTCAGGTGCAACCCAGGCTACGGGCTGCTGGTGAGGCCGGGCAGGCTCAGCCGGGCGGC
>NW_008617253.1:10902-19300 GCF_000691845.1 Merops nubicus | reverse complement strand
CCGTCCCAGCTCCCTTAAACGCTCTCCCGTCCCCGCTGCCGCTGTAGGGATGCAGGAAATATTCGGGAACTTGCAGCGTCATTGCAAGGTGGGGAGCAAGACTGGTTAGACCAGCTGAAGAATTTTGTCACGTCTGAACGTGTTTTGGCATGACATTATTTAACGATGAAGCATCTGCGCTGTTACTGGGAGTTAAGCCCATTGAAAAAGTAGATGGTCTGGGTTTTTTTACACCTGACATTTGTGACATTATGTTGCATCAAATGTGTTTTGCAGAAAATCTAGGGGGGAGCTACTTTCCTGCAGCTGGTAGACACCAGACCTCTGTGTCCATGCACGAGGGTGCCAGCTAACTTTTTACAGGTGGTCTAAATGCCCCTGTGATAAATGTGTTTGGTCTGAGCAAGTTTGGTGAGGGCTGGAATCCACGACACTTGAACTAGCTCAGGGCTGGTTCTGCACTACCCAGACAGTTTTCCTTTCACAGCTTAACGCAACCCTTCAGAAGGTACCATAAAACACTCAGAGGACTCTTCCTCTTTCTTCTGAGTAAGAGATGTAGCATATCCTCTACAACATATTACAGAGGTTGTATAGCTCTAAACATTTCAAAGCATCTGGATATGGAAATTTGACTTTTTTTTTTTCCTCCTTTTTTTTTTTTCCTCCTTTTTTTTTTTCCTCTTTTTTTTTTTCCTCCTTTTTTTTTTTTTCTCCTTTTTTTTTTTCTCCTTTTTTTTTTTTTTCACATGCAAGTTTCACATTATGTAATGTCATGGTAGCTCTGTGTCCACCAGGACTTTGGTGGAGCATTTCTTGCATGATACAGATGGCTATGAGCTGAAACTACCCTGAGCACAATTGTTTTACAGTTTTGAAATAGGAATACAACTGTGCCTAGCCCAGCTTTTAAAGGCAGAGCAATGCAAAGACAACAGCCTATAGCCAATACCTATTCCTATCCTCGTCCCAGGGAAGACAGGTGGAGGTTTTTCCACACGTTCCCAGTAACTGTGTTGCACCCTACAATTGTGGGTGGGGCTGGGCCAAACCAATTTCCTAGAGCTTTTGTGCTGCAGTCCAGACTTACCTGTACTCCAAAGCCTTTCACTGCCAGTTACACACCCATAGAGCCTTGCTGCTGAGGTGCCTGCCTCTTGGTTCCTCCTGCAGCTCCTCTTTTTCCTCTGCTGAACAGATCACATGCAGGTTTGACAAAGTGCTTTAATATCATGCAGTGGAAGCACTTTTAGGTCTACAGGTTCCTTGTTTGATCCTGGTGGTGATGAGGCATTACAAGCAGTTGTCCATATGAAAAGCTTTTATAGCACCTTAAAATGATACTGCCACTCACTGCTCTTTGATCAGATAAATCTGCCTCCTACCCATCACTGGCTGAATCTTTTCAGTTCCTGCAGAGCAGAGGAAGCATGCCAAAAAGAGACTCTAATGACTCCTTATAATACATTTATTGCATTAAACTTCAGTTAGCAACTGTCAAGATTTACACAGAAGGGGGAGAAGTTTAGAATACAAACCCTTCTGTTAGATAAACACATGCCAACAAATCAAATCTTCACAGGCACATCCTTATTCCTTTGTATTTTCTGAACAGATTCAGGTAATGTTTTTCAGGAATAGAAATTAATGTCACCTATTTGACTTGAGCGAAGCTGTAAACACTGACTTACATATGCTGAGGGTTTGGTCCCTACTGTAGAAAACCTTTCCAATTCTGTGTTACACTATTCATTATAAACAACTAAACATATCAGTAATAAAAATTAAAAAAAAGAAAAACAAAAACAAAAACCAACCACCAACCCAACAACAAACCAAAAATGCAGTAAAATAAAGATTTCTAACTCACGTACCACAACGTGAACACAGGACATGACCACAAACATTACAAGCCATCTCTGAGGTGACAGCTGAGAGAGGACACATGAGCTTTGCAAGACAAACCTCAAGCTCTGAAGTCTTCATTCCACAACAGATTTCAAACACCAACTCCAGTCTTAACAGCTAGGTTTGTTTAAGATTTGAAATGTTATGTGATTTTGGATTATAAGCCCATTTAGGTATAAATTGCAGCGATACATTGTGGTTTAGGGATTTTTATGGCCCTAGACAAGTAGCAAACCTCATGATCAGTCCCTTCGGATGCATTTTTTGCTATTGGTAATTCTTCACAGGTGAAAAGGCAGCCAAGGAATGCTTTTATGTCACTGTAGAAAACATGCCCAGAAGCGCACATAATGAGTATTGATAGCCCTTGGTGCTCTCCCATTTCCTAGAGGGAAATACTAACCGAGGTGTAAACTAGTAAGAGAGAAGCTTATAACTTCTGGCTGCTGCACTACCACCCGTGGTTTTGTGCTGTGAAATGAAACTTTTTGAGTTCCCTTCCAGAGGTCTCAGACACCCCTAGTTCTTATTCACTCAGTGAGCAGTCAACACAGCCCGAGTTACGAGATGTCTTACCCATGGTACCAAAATACTAGGTACTGAGGAGGCCATGAAGCTGAGAAGACAAGCAATCATGATTTATACCCAAAATAACTGCATGAAACTGAAATAACTCAGTAATGAAACCACAAGGTGTCAGCACTGGACTGTGTATTTAGAAAATAACTCTCCCTGCCTGAGAGACTTTTAATTTGTTTTAACCTGTGTTACCAAATATTTACCAAACGTATCCAAGCAGCTAGCGATAGGATGAGAAGCAACGAGCTTAAGTGGCACCAGGGGAGGTTTAGATTGCGTATTAGGAAGAATTTCTTTACTGCAAGAGTGGTGAGGCATGGGAACAGGCTGCTGAGAGAGGTGGTGGAGTCTGGAGGTGTTCAAAAAAACTGGGGCATTTCAGGACATGTTTTAGTGCTCAAGGTAGTATTGGGTTGATGGTTGGACTTGATCTTAGAGATCGTTTCCAACTTTAATGATTCTATAATTTGTGAACATTCAATTGAGGTTAATCTCCCTTCATTAATTCACCTCAGTTTAATGACAAAGTAATATCCTCTTCAGCTGAATGAAAAATACTTAGCATAAACTAGTATAGTTTAAACAGTAGCAGGACCAAAGAAAAAAAAACATGTAGTCATTAAAGTTCATCATTTAAGTCATTGGCAATTTGTATTTTGGGCTAAAGAAAAATAAATTATTTTATGCAGATCAACTGCTAAGATAAGATGACTCCAAATTAAATTAAATGTCATTTATAAAATAGGGGGGGTGGAGAAAGAAAACCAGCTCTTAGTAACACCAGCTCTGGTTGTACCTAATGATTGTAGCAGTGACTGAGGTTATTGTAGAACTTTGTTCAACATCTCTGTTAAAGTACACAGTATTCTCAGCAGTGCTACGCTTGAGTGATTCATGTGGAATACTATAAATCTTGTTCATGAGCAAGAGGAACGAAATGCACAGTCGTCAAGGCAATGCAGTTGCTAGCACCAACACCAAGATGTTCACTCAGTTGACCAGCCTGCAAAGCAGCACCAGTAAGACCATGGGATGAAAAAAAAATCCAGAGCAGTACCTTGTAGGGTTAGCTCCCGTGATGGCTGTCTGCATGGAACAAGAGTTGCATATAGAGATATGAACAAGAGAATTATATTTTGGCCTCATTTGATTTGTGACAAAATGCTTTACTAAACCATCAAATGTTATGTAGCACAAGACAAACAGAATATAATTTGAGACCCTCTGTTGAGTACATTTAAGCTCTATTGATCATGATGGCTTGGATAGTGCACAAGTAGCTGACACACATAAGATCCAGCCTTTCTTGCAGCCTGCGACTACAGGGTAGCAATACTACAAACACAACAAACAGAGCACACCACTTAAAAGCAATACATTTCTTGGTGCCTTGAGCCAACTCTTCTCCTCACTCTACCAGCAAGGAGCTAGAGCAGCTGCCCAAATCTGAGAGCCATCAGAGACTGAAGCAACCCTGTTTGAGAGAGACTTACACAGCTGCTTTTGTTTGCTGAGTATCATGGGACTTCTGTTCCAATCTCTAGTATAATTTCATTTTCTTCTTTTCTCCAAAAGCCTGTTCCACCTTCTTCAGGAGCTGCTGTCTGGCCAGGAAATATGGCAGCAATGACAGTAAATAAAGAACAACAAAATTTGTAATGTTGGCAATTTTATTACAGTTGTGTCAAATAGGTTACAAAAAAGCAGTATAGAGGTCACCTCAGGAACCTCTACATTTGACCAGCTTATAATAAGTGACAATCGGGTTAATACTTTGCTAAAATACACAGGATTACATTTATTTACAGCTTCACTGTGATCCAGGGGGTGAAAAAGAAAAAAAAAAAAAAAGCAGTCTCCCACATCTGTTAATTTGCTCCTGTGACCAGCCTCACTGAGCTGAATGGTATTACTCAGGGTAATGAACTCCAGCCCATGGCACAGGAAGGAGCTGTTAACGCAGGGCAGCACCAGAGGCTTCTTTAGCCTCGCAGAGCCCTTTTTTCTCCCCCCCTTTTATAAACGCCATGCCACACTTTTTTTTTTTCTTAGATTAAAAAGGCTTTTATTATAACAGGTTTATAAATACTGTTGTCTGTCACTGTCAAATAGCTAACAAGGCTCACAGGAACACCAACATTTAGTATAAAACAGGTATTACAAAGCAATGGTTTAGGGCATGCACTGATAGTGAAGTGGTCTCATAGGTCACCATAACTTCATTATGTGTTATTTCATTCAGTGTTATTTTTCTGAAAGGACTAGTGCATAAATACAAAGAATTTTGATGATTACTTCTGGACTAGAAAACCCCAGTTCTGCACTTCTACCCAACCAAATACTCATTGACTTCGCACGGCTGCTGAGTGTTGGCACACAGAATGGAGCCTACCACAAAGAATGCAGAACACCACTTCACGCTACAGTTACAAGTTGCTCATTTGTGTGTTTTATCAACGTATTAGTCTTGAAAACGTTGAACAAAGTCAAAAGATAGAGATGACATTTCAGGTTCAACCACGACACCTCACATAAAGCAAAAGAAGTGGCAAGAGTTAATGTGGTTACGACAGCCTGCTTGCTTGCAAAGAGGTTAAAGCAAACCAGGCCTTGGGATGCATTCATCAGAAATACCAAGGCATAGCAGGCATGCTCTAACCTAAACAGAACTCATGGTGCTTCAAATATGCTAGCAGAATATACCTGCCTAAATAAAGCTTGGGAACATCACACACAAATACCAGAGTCCAGCATGTCATTTTTCTAATGAGTTAATACGTGTGCAATTTCATCTTTGACTCTCCATATTAAGACTTGAATGATACGTTCAGCTTTAGAGAAAACATATTGCTGTAGGGTTTTTTCCTATTTCAGTATTTATCACCAGTTTTGTATCACCAACTGTGAAAAACTGAAAACCATTGCTTTATACATGAGCAGTCCAGTATTTCAGAAGGAGATATAATTTTGGGGACTTACTTAAATAATCAGATTTTTTTTTCTCTTATCTGTGTTTCCTATTACACTCTACATGGCAATGTTTTCTCAACTTCTTGACCTCATCCTTTTTCCATCTTGTTTGCAAAAAGAATGAAAATAATACTGTAAAAAGGCTAATGTGAGGCTAATTTTTATACCAAAGGTGACAGAAGGTTACTACATAAAAACTGCAAACATAGCAACATCCTAGTAGCTAACATCTCAGGTTTCTATACATTCTTCTGGATCATTCTGCCTCCCAAAAAATCAGCTAGGAGTCAAGGAACATGTAGGATTCTGTTTTGTCTTCTTTTATCTCCAAAGCAGAGTCTAGCCTTTTGTTTTTAAACTCCACTTTATAATTCTCAGACTCACACACAAAAATACCTTCAGCAAAATTGCATTGCCTAAATATTAATTAATATTATTCCCAGAATTAATGTAAACTTTGCAGATCATTGTCGTGAAAAATCAGCAAGAATATTTTTACTCCTTGGTACACAACCTAACTGAATTGTTCTTTCCCTTAGTGTTCTACTAACATATTATGAAATTGAACTGAATGATGTCAAGCTTGAGAGAGTGAAACTAAATTAGGTAACATGTTGCTATAACTATTTGACATAAAACGTTCACTGCCCTGAGTAGGCATTGGAGCCATAAAAGATTTGCAGCTGCTTGGCACTTCTGAAAAACCCAATTACTTCTTTAGAAATGTAAACAAGAATTTGAGTAAGTACCACTCAGAAACAGCTCAGAGAAGTACTGCTACCAGGTAATTCTGTAATGCTTTAGTCTATAAAGAGCACAACACCTTTACAGAAAGTTTAAGAGGGCCATGCAAAAGTTCACCTTAAGGACATTCTTAAACAGCCTCTAATTGCAGATCAAAATGAGCCTATATGGAGCATCAGCTGTTCTAAAATACGGGCTGTGGAGTCCTGCACGTATTCCAAGCCTGCATCAGTTGGAAAGAACATTCCTCCTTAGATAAGAAACACAGAAACAGGGCAAAAGCAACAGTTGCAATTGACTATGAAGCTGCTTCTTGGGAAGTTCCCACTGGAGATTAGGAAAAAGCTCTTCACTAAGCAGGTGTTTGGTCACTGGAACCAGGTCCACAGGGCAGTGGCCACAGCTCCACGCCTGTCAATGTTCAAGGAGCATTTGGACAATGCTCTTCATCATATGGTTTAGTTTTAGATAGTCCTGTAAGGAGCAGGGAGTTGGACTCAATTATCCTTATCAGTTCCTTCCAACTTGAGATATTCTGTGAGCCTAAGTGCAATTCAAACTACTTAGCAATTCAAAGAAAAAAAAAAAAATCTACCCCTTTCCTTACAGCATATTCATTGCTATTGCCAACTCAAATCACAGATTTTTCAAAGCAAGTAATGTCTTTTAAGTCTGCTTTTTCACACCTATCAACTCCACAAGCTGCATGTCTTCCTTGACATTTCAAAAATTACACTGGTTTTGCCTCACTATCTGAGCCCAAATTAGACAGTTAAATAACAAGTTCAAGTATACATGATTTTACCAAACCCACTGTAAAAATGGATAAAAATGGAAGTTACCAAAGTGATTATTTCATACTAATAAAACAGGTTAAGAAAAGGAAGGGTTACCTAGATCTTACTCTGTATCTGAAAAAAATCAGATACCTTGACACAAAAAAAAAAAAGATGTGAAAAACTGACATATGGTAGAAAAAGAATTTCTTTTGATTAATTTTTTGTAGTCAGGAAATTGAGATTTTCTTTAAAACCTTGCAGTTCAGTCCATAACTGTGCTGGGCAGGTTGTGTGACAACTGCATTAGGCCCTATACACTGCTACAGAAATACTGGTAATGTAAGTAGAATTAGAGAGAATAGATCATGTACAATGAGAGCTGTTAAGAAAAGATTCAGAGGCCCTACCTTTTGATACTCAAACTGCCATGAGTAGTTTGCAGAGTGGCCAGTGAACAGGTACTTCCCACAGCAGCCGAATGCCACTACGGCCTTCAGGGTCTTGATAGGTTTTCGTACTTCCAAAGGCAAGACCAGCCTCTAGCTCTTGCCCTGGCATTTGCAGCCTGCTTTGCTTCTTCACAACACGCTGTGGAGTCAGGGTTGAAATGAAGGATGCCAGTCCATGCAGGCTGTGCACATATTTGGCTCCATGAAGCACAGAACCAACTGTAGTATTTAAATGTTTCCATTTCTATCATAAATCTAAGGCTTTCTGTAAAGTCACATTTTGCATAAAATATTAGCACTCTCAGGATAGCTGTCTCTGAAAACAAGTGATACTAGACCTTTTGTAATGCTGTGAAACATGCTTCCTCCTCTTTAAGCTATTACCCAACAACTTTCTTTTGGGGAAACTATTTGGAGTTGTAAAAAAAAAAAAAAAAAAAGGCAGGATGAGGAGAGTATACCTGCTACACATCGATGTGTCAACCCTAGGAAACCAAAAAGTCAGAATGCAATTTAAATGTTCATAAAAGTTAAAGTTTCTATATAAGCTTTAATTCTGCCTCTACGGTACAGCATGGTGCCAGCTTCCAGCAGACCCCCAATAGATCAGAAAGACCAAACAGAGGGTATATTCTCTAAAAGGGGAATAATTAGCTGTGCCTCCCTTTAAACTTAACTATATTGCTTAAATACAGCAGTTGTTTACTTACAGGTAACTGGAGTATCATCAACAACACAGATTTCTAATTGTGAGCTGGATAATCATGAAGACAGCTGCGTGTCAGTCCTTACCCACCAACTCCTCCTCACAGCTAGGCTAAGGCTTCTCAGCATCAGCTTGCTAAATAGCATAAGGCATCTGAAGAAATGGGGGCAGGACATGGGTACTGACAAGGAGCACAGTATGTTTCAGAAGAAGACTAGACATTAACACTCACAGTTTTGGCAAAAGGTGTAAGGATTTGGTGT
>NW_008617253.1:10340-10871 GCF_000691845.1 Merops nubicus | reverse complement strand
CACTCTTTCTTATTCCCATTTTGCAGTAGCCCTTGAATACATGGAGGCAGTTGCAGAGCTCTTCTCCTTGGTTCAGATCCAGGATATGGTGCCCCAGGCAACCTTCAAAACCACTGCCTGGGTTTGCTCATGTACACCACCTGGCTCCAGCCGTGCTCTGCTCCCTGTGCTGAGCGCTGCGAAAGTCAGGGCCAAGCACAGCTTTCACAACTTCTAACACAGTGTCGGGGTTTCCTCAGATTATGGAGACCACGAGTGTTTATTTTCTTGCTATCCAAATATTTCAAAATCAATTGAGAAGGGCAAGAATGAGAGATTTAAAACTTTTCTCATTAATATGTTTTCTTTCAAAATTCTTTCTTTCAGAGTACTTCCCTTATAATTAATAGAATTTTGAACAAATAATTACCCTGTATCCAATGACATTATCAAATCAGCTAGGCTTTTTTGGGAGGATGGGGGAGTGGAGTGGCACAGGAGGGGAGTGACATAGAAAAAAATTACTTTCTGAAAGTCTATGCTATCCACTTC
>NW_008617253.1:375-10330 GCF_000691845.1 Merops nubicus | reverse complement strand
CCCTACCCTACTTATTATTTAGTGTCATTTCAGACCTGGCTTATTAGTCATAGCAGGGTACCAGACAGACACGACAGTGAAAAAGCAAGGTCCCTTTGCAAAAGGCACTGTCACAAATACAAGCAGCTGATTTATCTTCCAACTAACTCGTGAAAATTACGTATAGAATATTTTAGATAAGCTGGACAGAGTGAGCAGAGGGTGATAATATGGTTAATGTTACAAGCAGTGATCTCAACTGAATTTTGTTCTGCATGGAAATAACACATTCAAGGACATTCATTAATGCCTTATGGTCATTGTCAGTCCTATCTTTCCAATTAATAATCAAAGTTAAATTTCCAGAGGACACCATACTCTAAATATGCGTTTTATGAACTCCATGCCTCTGTATTAGGTCACCCTGAATCAAATAATTCTCAAAACAAAAGCACTTTGGAAATAACATGTTAAGAACATATTGCTATCAGTCACCATAAAGAAACTAAATATTATTTTATTTGGAGAAGGAAAAGTCTGCCTCCTTTTCCAAAGTAGGCTTTTCCATATAGTTTGTCTTAGTACCTGTTAATGAAAAAAAGCCATAAAAATTATTTGAAGTGCCATAATCACTTAAGTTATTATGAAGAAAGTTACTTCCTGGTAACTTTGTATAACAGGGATTGTGCCTGCTTTTCAGTATTAAAAAGAGAAAAGGAAAAAAAAGCAAAACAAAAAAACTATAATACCTTCCATGACAAGTGACTATGTCCCCTCAAATGTTAAAACTTACCAAGTATCACACAAAGCTAAATTCCACCAAGCTAAAGCCTTTGTATTTCTCTTACGGCCTTTTTCTTCTCTTATTTTTTCACTACCAGTAATTTGGAAACACTTGTATCTTCTTTGTCTGTCAACTTCCATCTCCTATTCCTGCTTTTCCAATTCTGAAGAACAGCTCTCAAACTCAGCACTAAACTCCATCTATCAGCTGAAATGCCAAAGAATAGATTGCTTTGCTGCTTGTTGTGGCCTTCATTTCCTCCCACTTGATTAGAAATGCTTAATTAGTGCTAATTAAGTACTTTGAGGCTTGGGTGAAAGTTTTTATAGAAGTACATATTTCTGCTAACGCTTCAACATGAGAAAAATATGATGACAACACCACCAGACAGCACACTGACAAGTAAACTGAAAAAGGGGGCGGTGGGAATTATTTTTTTCCCTAATTCAGAACACAGGTACAGCTGAAGACTGGAGCAGTTTATACTTTGTAGCAGATATATCCTTATACAGCTCTGCCACCACTCTAAATTTGCTGTTGCTTTAGAGCCTGGACATCAAACACATCTGACTCCACCTAAGTGGAAAGCAGCTCTACACTTTTCTCTAAGCTGCACATTTACTTTGGCATTATTATTTTAATCTTAACATACCTCTGTGCTTGAGTCCAGCCAGGACTAAATCAAGCACTACACTGAAGAAGAAAAGAGGAGCCAAAATGGGTTTCTACCCTACTTCAGTACCTTTCAATTATTAGATTAGACCTTTAGTGGGTAAGCAGGTGAATGCCTGGAACTAAACCAGTAAATACAAGGCCACGAACTAGAGCAACCCTGAGGCTACTTCAGACAGCTGTGATCCCCAGAAGGAACTGCACCATCTCAGCTGCCTACAAATTAGCACAAACCAGAAAGAATTTGCCCTAAGGATTGCTTCACTTCACCTGGCTGCTGAATATAAAACTCATTACCCTGGCTTCAGCTCTCTGCTTCAGCCAACCATAAGGCTAAATTATAGAGCCATCGTGGACCAAAGCAGACCTTCCTTATTAGATGGTTTCCACTATATATTGCATTGGATGATGAGTAGGTTATGCAACTTGAGAGAAGTAATTTATACTAAATAAAGCTACTCTATGCACTTTCAAACTTCTTTTCCCGCTCCTGAACTCTAGTGCAGTAATTTTAAGGGAACAAATCCTTAAAGAGATCCATGAAAATATGTATTACTAAGCAATCTTTCTCTTGGAATAGGGGTGTAGTGTTTGTGATGGAGATAAATTAATTTTCAATTTAATTCATATATTTTAAGCATATGTTTGAAGAATACTGAGCCTAAAAAATACTTTACACACTTCAGTCTGTGAATAATGATGCAAACCCTCCAAAGCTAATCTTTTTAAACTCTGCAGCAGTGAGAATAGAAAGGTGGTCCTTCACATATTTTATCAGATCACGTGTTACAGAGTCTTCAAGTGTATCACATTAGATAGAACTTGGGCACAATTCAAATTTTAATTCTCCCTGAATAGAATTTTAATGCAATTTTGGAAGTGAATGAGCAACCTTCTCTAAGGACATTTGACAGCTATGTGTAGACATAAGTCATATACTCCCTGTTACGTGAAGAACAGGAATTCTCCACAAGAACTCAAACTTTTTCATAATATTTTGTGGGTCACAAATACATTTTGACAATTTCCATTTCTTTAATATTTAGCATTCATCTTTGTAATATTTATTGGTGATAAAAAAAACTAATGTATTTCCTCTTTAGCTCACTTTTTGCCATAGTAACTACATTTTAGCAATGGTTTGATGAAACTAAAAAAAACCCTGTTCTTCTTACTAACCCCTCTCTTTCCTTACACAGAATCTCAGTTATATTCCCATTTCATTGTAAGTTAACGCCAGCTGCCCATATTCATCTTTCACATGAACAGGATATACAGGCACACAACACAGAAAAACATTACTTCATACTACTACACAACTGCTTAAAAACATATCTACATGTCAGCAAAATTATTGTTTCTTCATAAAAAGAGAAAAATTATTTAATCTATTGGGAGGACATCCTATGGTTTGTTGGGAACTTCTATATTCTGTTTTACACCTGGTTTTCCTACGTATGTAGAATTTAAAACACTGTATTCTCCCTTCTCCTTGTTTAAGTAGCTTCATACCTCACTTGTAAAAGAAGTAGCCATTTATTTCAAGAAGGCTGTTGAAACACTATAATTTTAAAGGTATTCATCACCTCTTTTCCTTTGAAAAAAATAGCAGATTAATGCTTGATTATGCAGGCTTAGTTTTGGAAGGTACTAGAGCAAGTAAACCTTGATAAATATAAAAAACAATTGGGAGAACCGTCCATTACCGAAGGGCAGGTTTTATACTGCTGTGTCAGTATCTGCATGTTAAGTTCAGAAACTACACCTGAAGTTGTGTACAACTTCGGTTCTACACCAGAAGTACCAAACAGCATTGTAATGTTTTCCCAAATTTGCTTTTTGAGAGCAATTTGGAAGGCAATTTTGTTATTTGATAACATGTCCATCACTAAACACACACAGAGAGACACACACCCCCAACACACACACACACAATGATTTTACAAAAGTCTCCTTTTTTTTAAGCAAGTAGTCACAACACTAAAAATATTCCCCTGCGTGTTCACTGATTATTCTTAAATGATTTGTCACCACTTTGCCACTCAAAGGAGATGGTTATTTCATTCTCCTGAGAAGCTATGTTCAAAAGCAGCTAGATGAGGATGGTGGTGTGATATAAATTCCAATAAAAAAATGCATCGTCCATCCATATGGCCATCCATCCTGAGAATCTTCCACTGACAAATTCTTGACATCTTCCATTGGTCATGGGGTTCCCATCAATAAATAGAAGGTCAGTGCAACAATAAGGAGCAAGCAGAATGGAGAAGAGAAGGTCTGATAGGCAGCTGATGGCATGAAAATATCTTCATACTTGTAAATACTGACAACACGCTCTGATACGGGTGGTGAGTCTATATCATGACGAGTTATGGAACCTTTAACAGGTAAGGACAGAAAGAAATAACATTAGATGCATTTTTCCTACAACTGCCAAAGAAACAGGTAGACAGCCAAGTCATTTTCACACAGGAGCATGCACTATTACACCATCAGGGAGTACAGTCACTTCTCTTCTTTCTGAAACTAAACTTCTGAATAAAACAAATGAAATTCAAGTGAAGAGTAAACAGCCTTCAAAGGAATTCAGAACTTCTGTTACGAAGCTCTTCTAAATTTACCTTTGGGGAGTGGAGGTAATAACTATGTATCCAAGAAAACACAACATGTAGGCCTCTTATTTATCTTGGCTTCCTTTCCATCTGTTTTATAAGCCTCACGCTCCCAGAATTTTAGTTCATTACAAAAAACGGGGTCTAGTAAAGATAATGTAATTAAAAGACATTTATCAATTTTGGCACCTCAGTTCTGTCAGCAACGCAGAAATTAACTTACCTTGAATTGCTGGACCCCAAGCAAACAGATAGTACCAACTCAAGTGCAGATCTACTATGGTTTCCTCTCGGGGAACATATACAGGACGCTTGAATCGACAGGTTACACGATTGTTCTCAAACACCCCTTCTTCATCTCTGGCAGGATTCCTCTGGATCTCTTTAGCCCACTGACCCACGTTATAGAAGTGGTGTATGCGGACCCTCCCGTTGTCGTCGTGAACACAAGCCATAACGTCATCTCCTCCCTGCATGGTACAAACACGGCAAAAACACATTGGAGGAGGGAAAGCAAAAGCATCACAAAGCATCTCCTCACGTACGTATATTAATTTAATTATTAAAAGCTAGTTAACATCTTGGGCTCCACTCATTCTAAGTCATATATACAGAAATATTTGTTTCCCTAACCATGCGTCTCAATGAGATTGAAAAGCACAAAGTGGATAGTAATATTTACTCAACCTCACTGCCTCTGAATTGTCTTTTGGATCTAGGGGTTATTTTACCTAACATATATAACAGATTTGTAAGACATGATATTACCCTGACATCACATCATCCATTGATCAGTGCAAAGCTGTTTTCTTTTGTAATTTGTGAAATTCTGGGATCCTGCTTCATAAAACCTGGCAGTCTCGAATCCTTTATGAGTACGGAATCCACTGCATCACATCGCGGGCAGGAAACCAAGATAATTTAGTAAAACAAAGGAGACAGATCTACTAAATATGGTAAAATTAGAGTTTAAATTACACTCTGTCTTTTCTAATCTCTTCTCATGTTCACGTAAGGGAACATCGCTTCTCATACCTGTTCGTTCAGCATGTAGTAACAAAATAGAGAACACCAAAAGGTACAAGAAAAAAACCTGATCAAGACGTGGTTCTTCACACAGCAGAGACAGCCACCAAGCAGCACAACCAAGGGAAACAAAAGACAGGAGGAAGCACGAGACAACTGTTTGTAGAAGTCGTTCGTAGAAATACCAAACCAGGTCGCTGCCAAAGCAGTAGAGCACTGTATCCCTCAGGGACCAGCATTTAATTTAGGAGTACTATCTCATGGAAGCCTTAGTATCAGGAACCATTAAAACACTGCGCAAGTCAGATGAATGGCATTTTACTGAACACCACCGCCATGGCTAGCAGTGCCATGTTAAATACAGGCCGGGCTTCTCCCACACTAATCTTTCTTATATGTCATGCTGATGATGTCCTGCTGGCACAATGCCTGCTAATGTGTTCATCTCTCTGTTACAGGGAAAGGAGAGGAAAAGGGTGCATTGCAGCTCTCTGGGAATATTGCTATGTGGATTGATAAAAGATGTGCCAAAACTGAGGGAAAAAGGGGACAGCTAGGTAAAACACTTGCTTGAAGAGCTTTTGCGCCTTGGTGCTGCTGCAGTCAATCTTTCCAGCTTCTGTCTTGAGCCTACACTTGCTCTACATAACTTATTTTCCAAGTTTAGACATCTGTGCAAAAATCCACCATTCTTAAGTACAAAGAGGCTAAATAAAGCTGTTTTCACACAGGGGGAAAAAAAAAAAAAAAAACAACCAAAAAAATAAACCCAAACAAACCACAAACAAAAAAAGCATTCTGAAACTCAATTAAGAGAATGATACTAAAAAATCCTGCCTAGGCACAAAAGCCTACAAGAGGAACAGCATGTTATTTGAGACAAAGAAATAGGTCACAGAACTTTAAAAAAAATAATAATAATCTATTGAGGACACAAAAAAAGACTCTTTTTCCCGAACTTCTGTAGCTATGCAGGCTACACCATCCTCACTAGGGCCTCCAAAGTACAGCCCACTTCTCACAGCTATGCTGTTTTGACTCAGAGTCATTTTAGCATTAGAGCCTGCACATCCCAGGATACCAGAACATCTTGAAGGTTATGGAAAAGGATGAAGTCAGCAGAGGAACAAGAGAGGAAGACAGATGCTAGGTGGTTTAGTCTACTTGACTAATGGTTATTAGATCATGTACACAGCAAATCTGGAAGCAAACCCTTCTACTTTACACTTTATTGTTTTAATAGAAACTGAAACTGAACACAAAAGACAGAAGATACTGCCTGCTTTCCAAGGGACTGGTGAGATGCAGGCAGTGGGACCCTGGGATCTACAGCAGGTATATCAGAATTAATCAGCTATGTCTGATAGCTTGGGGCCAAAAACGTAACGGTGCTGAGCTGCCTTGAAACCCCTGTTGAGTACATTCATTTCCAAGCATCTAAACTCTTCCCAAAGTTTGGCTGTAAAACTGTTCCTTACGATATTAAAGCCATGAACTGTTTCCAGTGACATGACCTGTTCTTTATGACACAGAAGACTTCTACCTTTCTCGTGTTTCTTTACAGGGTTGTATGAAAACATATAGGTCACAACAACCCCAGGCACTGCTACAGGCTTGGGGAGGAGTGGCTGGAAAACGGCCTGGCCAAAAGGACCTGGGGGTATGGATCGACAGCTGCCTGAACATGAACCAGCAGTGTGCCCAGGTGGCCAAGAAGGCCAACAGCATCCTGGCTTGTATACGTGTGGCCAGCAGGACTAGGGAAGGGATTATGCCCCTGTACTCGGCACTGGTGAGGACGCACCTTGAATACTGGGTTCAGTTTGGGGCCCCTCACTCCAAGAAGGACATTGAGGTGCTGGAACGGGTCCAAAGAAGGGCAACAAAGCTGGTGAAGGGTCAAGACAACAGGTCTTATGAGGAACAGCTGAGGGAACTGGGGTTGTTCAGCCTGAAAAAAAAGGAGGCTCAGGGGAGACTTTATCACCCTTTACAGTCACCTGAAAGGAGGTTGTAGTGAGGTGGGGGGTCAGTGTATTCTCCCAAATAACA
This sequence comes from Merops nubicus, assembly GCF_000691845.1. Taxonomy (NCBI): domain Eukaryota; kingdom Metazoa; phylum Chordata; class Aves; order Coraciiformes; family Meropidae; genus Merops; species Merops nubicus. The sequence continues at coordinate 3,205 of NW_008617253.1, read as the reverse complement.
AGTAATAGAACAAGAGGAAATGGCCTCAAATTGCACCAGAAGAGGTTTAGATTGTATATTAGGAAAAACCTCTTCACTGAAAGGGTGATCAAGCATTGGACCAGGCTGCACAGCAAAGTGGTTGAACCACCATCCCTGGAGGTATTTAAAAGATGCGTAGATGAGGTGCTTAGGGACATGGTTTCCTGGTGGACTTGGTAGTGTTAGATTATGGTCAGACTTGATGATCTCAGAGGCCTTTTCCAAGCAAAATGAAACTATAACCCTATCTTTATATATATAGTAATAACTGAAAAGGAACTGCCTTCACATTTTCTCTCTGTTTCTCATTTTGACCACGATAAAGATGTTAAGTCAGTGCAAGTCTTCCCATTCATTTTTGTGGATACTAGCACAGGAGATCTAAAGTCTTTATTTTTTCAGACTACAGCTTACAACTGTACAAGAAACAGTCCTGTCCTCTGACTTGTAATTTAGGACATAGGCTCAGTATTGCTTTATATAGTCAGGAGTGTTTCTGTATATAAACGCCTACATTATGAACTGTATTTTAGTCCTAAAATTTTACCAAGTATCACAGACAAAAAATCTTTGCATAACCCATCTATTTCCAAGGTTTAACAGTGAAAACTGTACTGACATTGCTGAAAGTCAGCTGATATACTGAAGAATAAAATTACTTGCCAGTTAGTTTCTGATGTGCCTTTTGTCCAGGTAACACTCACATAAAGTGTGGCAGGGTATTTTCATGTGACTTGGCTTATCACTGAGGGCTTTTCTAATAAAAAGGCAAAAAGCTGATACCACTCAGACATTCAGCACTGAACTGAAATACTGCTGTAATTCTCAGAGAAGAAGCGAAGGACGTGTTAGGAAGGATGAGACCTTTTTCTGGGAGGCAGTAGGCCTGGCTTCTGGCCCCAGGGTGGCTACCTAATGGTGTTTTGTCTTCAGGAAGTCAGTTTTTCCATATATGCTCTGAGAGTTCAAATACAAACCATTTACATCCTAGCACAGAAAAGCACGCACACTGAAGAACTCTACATGTCTTACCATTTTCTTGTCTGAGGAAAATCCCACTGCCACCCAGCCATCAGTATCAGCACTCAGCTCAAATTCAACATCAGCTCCTATTCTGCGGTAGCTTAGAAAGTAGTCACAAGTCTCTGCATTGCATCCAGGTTTACCATACCTAAATGGGATTGGGAATAAAGTAACTTTTCCTTGCAACTTCCTGCTATGCAATGTAACTACATTTCTGAAAAAAAAAACAAACAAACCAACAAAACTAGAACAGATGTATGTTGGTATGACAGCAGCAAACTTATTATTTTATGCTGTACACAAAGCACCATTGTAATTGTTTGCAATTATTAGCTTTTTAGTGCAAGGATGTACACTATTTAAACACTATAGTCAGCAATTAAATACACACAGTATTACTTTGTTTGGCTTCCTAGCCCGAATTGTACAAGTGCTTCATGAAAATACAAGAAACATGAAAAGACTGTAGGTTCGTAACTATGACATATATCCTTAAATAATCCAGTGTCCTCAAATAATATAGTCCATAACTGTGAAGTATGTTCTTAAATAATAAAATTTATTAAAATGAATGTGGACCATTTACCAAAGTCTCCAGTGCAATCAGTCAGCATTTGCAAACATAAAGGTATCTGCACTCTTATCTCAGACTGACCTGAAGCACCCCTTGGTTTTTCCACAGTCATCCACTCTGATTTTTGCAAATGGATCCACAGGTGGAGCAGTAGGGAAAGGGTAACCTGTATAATCAAAGCAAATCATTACTAAACAAAATACAAGAAATAAAAAGCAGTAATACTAAAGAGAAAGGGTTCAATAGCATTTATTTTGCCTGCTGGTAACTGAGATGTTCAGACGAGGGACTGCTTTGTCACATACACAATCCCCTGCTCAGATAGTTCTCCATCCTGCTACCTAAGTAACACTGATAACTGAAAAAAAAATTTCTTAGGTTTCCTACATTTGTCATGAGAGAAAGATGCTGGAGAATGGCTTTACTACACTGAGGGCAAAAGTTAAGGCAGCCGGAACACAGAGTAGTGCACCCAACCACCAATTAGGGATCTCCACTCAGCTATCTCTTTCTGCCCTTTCAGTCCCATCAGGAAATCCATAGGGAAACAAAATCTGACTCCTTGGCTGTAAATGACAGTACGAAATAAGTATGAATGCACCACATTCAGAGCTGTAGGAATGGTTACCAAAAGAGCCTTATAATACATCCTCCGTGAAGATGTAAAATAGAGCATGTGTTGTGATAAAAGGTAAGAGAGTATCAAAACAGGGATTTTCCTGCATTTACAATCTGCAATAACTTGTGAAGGAAGAACCAGAAGAGATGGATGATTCCAAGCCATCCCCTGTCTGCTGTGCAGCAGTACACCAAATTGAAAGTGACAATGTTTGCAAAAACTTTTTCTGTCTTGGCTTGGAGAAGTTTGTTGCATGACCACAGACATTTTAATAGGATATTGTTTTACTTAGCCAACTGAAAATCAAAGTGCTAGCTATGAGACTATAAAGTCCTCTGAAAGTGCTTCATTGAATAGGAAATAAATGCTGCAGTTAGTTACAGCATCTGCAAAGAACTGTTTATTTATCCTATACAGCTTTAGGAGAGCAAATCAGGGCTCCCAGATGCCTAGATTTCTGAGAAAGCCAATGGAGAGAGAAAGTAAGATGTAAATTGCAAATCACAGCCACCGTTAACTGTTATCAGAAGCCTGGGTAATTACACAGCATAAATGTATTAAGTTGGCAAAATTTCACAGCAGCCTGTGGTGGA
>NW_008617253.1:0-247 GCF_000691845.1 Merops nubicus | reverse complement strand
AAACAACCTGCTACCTGCAAACCCAAGAAATCCCCCCCAAAACCCCCCCTGCTGTTTCCGACCGCTTAGGTCATCACAAGCCATTTCAAACAACAAACCCCAAATCGGGGGCTCTTTTAAATTAAAGCTCTCCACGAGGGGGTCTGCACCTCGGCAGGCCGGCCCCGCTCTGAGGGACGGGGTCGAAGCCCGCAGCCCGCAGCACCAGACGCCTCCCGGCTCCTGCGCGGCCCCGGCTCTTCCGCCC
>NW_008617252.1:0-7930 GCF_000691845.1 Merops nubicus | reverse complement strand
GGTTACAGAGATAAACAGGTTCATTTTATGAATATGAAATATTCTGAAAAGAGATTAAAAGTGCTTTGATAGGTGTTTCAGACAGTCTTCAGTAAAATTTAAATCCATATGATCATCTAGCAAAGCTCTGTCTCCCTGACCTGGGAGCTAACAGAGGAAATGATAAGAACTTGAGTATTCAGACTTGCCCTGACAGCTGTGAGTTGTGTTACTTCAACAGCAGGGACAGGAAACAACTGAGTGATCTGTCCAGAGTGAGATCCAGGGTCTGATTTTTTTAAAAAAATATACATTTCTTTCTTGACTGCTGAACTGATAAATACAGCACCTATTCTTTTATATATACACACAACTGAGTGATCTGTCCAGAGTGAGACCCAGGGTCTGATTTTTTAAAAAAATATACATTACTGATAAACACAGCACCTATTCTTTTATATATACATGTGTGGGAGCAGCAAGTATTTTAGGTGGTAGCCCTGTATCAGTGGGGTGGGGACCTTGAAGGCTCCACAAGCTGAAAATGGAGTGTGCTTGAACAAAGTGGTTTGTGGAGTGCCTCACTCAAGCCATACAGAAGCAGAGAAGACCAGTGTGCTTGTTTTCCTCCAGTGTGTTTTGGTGTGAGAGGAAGGTGAAATATCACTTGTCTCCCTCAGGTGGCGAGTTAGTCCATGGAGCAGTGAAAGCAGACAGTTCTTAACACTTTGGCAGTCTCTTGCTTGTGTTTGGGAGGGGTTTTTACAAGCTGACACTGCTTCTTACCACTTGGCTTGAGAGCATAAGGATTTCTAAAGAGCCTTGCAGATACAGGGGGCTGTTGGTAGGTAGAAGGTACAGCACTAAAGTACTGTAAGATTCACCTTTTCTTAGTATTTCAAAGCTGAAATCAGGGCATGCTGGACTCACTGCCAAACTGAAACAATCCCCACTGAAATACCATCAAACTGAAATACCATCAAACATTATACAGTGGGTTCAGATACAGACTGTTACTGGAGAGCTTCTAGCAGTGTTTGTCTGCACAGACAACAGATAAAGGCTCTCCTTGCATTCCTACCTATTGAAATATTGATGAGGATTAACAATTTTTCTGTAGCATCCTCAGATCCAGAAGAAATCCCAGTATATCAAGTATCTCTGCTGTGATGATGTGAGAACTCTGCACCAGTGGATCAACGGCATCCGCATTGCTAAGGTAACCTCCTCTGGGCACTCCTCCTCCTGTCTGAGCTAAGGTAACCTCCTCTGGGCACTCCTCCTCCTGTGTTGGCTAAGGGAACCTCCTCTGGGCACTCCTCCTCCTGTCCTGAGCTAAGGTAACCTCCTCTGGGCACTCCTCCTCCTGTCCTGAGCTAAGGTAACCTCCTCTGGGCACTCCTCCTCCTGCCTGAGCTGCTGCCATAACTGAAACCATTTACAGTTATTAGCTAATGACATGCTAAAACTAACTTCCCTCTGGCTGTTCTGAACATGAACTGTGCAGGGTTCTTACTTGTTTCATTCCCTAGCAGAATCGTTAGGCTCTGTTGTTATGATAATTCAGTAACTGGGCCCTTTCTTCTTGTTTCTGCTGCATCTCTGTCCCCTGACAAAGTCCTAGCTGACATCATGGCAAGATTTTAGCCAGCTCCCTCACAGATTTTAAAAAGAAGGCTTTTTGGAAAAGAGAACTGAGAGAACAGATGTTTTTTTCTAGGATCCTGAGGTGGGCTTAGTTTATTCATTGGCCCATTTCTTGCTTGTCACTCTCTCTTTTAGCATAAATCAACTTTCTTCCTTTCTTTGAGTGGTTCACTCAGAAAAAAAAATGACTGTTGCCTGAGCTCCTTAACAAAGGAAAAAAGAAGCCAGAGATGGAGCTCAAGAGTCTGAAAGTCTATAGACAGTTAAATTTGCTTGTTGTTTTGCTTAGTATGGGAAGCAGCTGTACCTGAACTATCAGGAGGCACTGAAGAGGACGGAGTCTGCGTACGACTGGACGTCCTTGTCGAGCTCCAGTATCAAGTCAGGCTCCAGCTCATCTAGTTTGCCAGGTAATTATCTGTCTCATAACAGAAAGATTTAATTACCTTTTTTTACCATCCGCTATCTGGAGACCTTGGGAGAGACTGCTGTGGGAAATGGACTGTTGCTCCACAGCTCTTTATGCTATATTTAGTCTAAAACATAGACCTTATGTTTAACACAGATACAAAACCCTGTTCTGTTCTGTTACTTGCTGTGAACAACAAAGTCCAAATACACAGGCTACTTCCAAAAAAAGAATGTTTTTCTGATACTGAGAAGAGGAAACTTCCTTTCCTGCTGCCCCTGTCATCACCTGTTTAAAAAACAATTCAGATCTATGTTTTACTGACACATAGGGCACGTGCATGTAGCTCTTAAACTGCTCTTTTTGACTGAAATATTTGAAATTGGAAAATAAGAAGTAGTCCCTGCCCACGGGCAAAGAACCAAACAATCTCCTTAGAGACAAACTTTGCAAAATGCTGTTTGTCTTCCCTGTGTCAGTAACATGCCCCTGTACCTCCCACCCAGCCTGGGGCTGGCTGCTTCATGTAGCACCTAACAGTTTAAAAATTGTTGAATGCTTTATATAGTCTCATTTCACTGACACCCTGCCAGGTTATTCTGGACCCTCATGGGCAAGTTTAATTATTGAAAACAGGGTATTGTGTGAAAGTGTTTTGTCCATTGTAAATAGAGGTCAGGCAGTAATGAATTGGGGAGGTTCAGAAAGTGGCCTGTGAGATCGAGCTCAGCAAATTCAGCCTGGCTGGGAAGGCACCATATTTTTTCAGCTGTGTGGCACAGCTTGCCAGGTGTAGTGATAAATCCTCTTCTACTGACAATTTCTCCATCCAAGCTGGACATTTCTCTGGTAAAGTTTCTCTTCGTGTGGGGAGCTGAGCCACAGCCCACCACCCATGTGTGTTGTGCCAGGGCCACAGTCCAGCTTTTGTGCCTGGGTGCTCTTTTTCCCCAGGACAGCTTGGGAAGCCAGGTGCCAGGCTGGGTACACCAGTTTGGCAGTGGCTGCTGCTGTTTCAGGATACCCTGTGGGACCAGAGCATCTGTTTTGTTTTCCAGAGAGCAACAGCCTGAGTGTGAGCCAAAGGTTATGCAGGAGTCAGTGGGAACAAGGTCCTGTGGTGGAGTAACATGTTTCACAAGAGTGACCAGTAATTGTGTATTATAAGCTCACAGAATACTCTTAAATCCAGGAATATAAGCTAACTGTTTCTTAACTTTCTTCTAAACAGAATCTCAATCAAATCATTCTAACCAGTCTGACAGTGGAGTTTCTGACACCCAGCCAGCTGGACACGTCCGCTCCCAAAGCATCGTCAGCTCCATGTTCTCTGAGGCCTGGAAACGAGGCACTCAACTGGAGGAATCCAGCAAGGTAACAAGAAGACTTTAGTTTGAGAACCAACACTCCACAAGGGGCACGAGACAGAGCCATACCTCTTCCACCTCTGCCCTGAGTGGCATCTCTTGGTTTTCCTCTGTTACTGACACGCACTGCCGTATAACTGTTCTTTCAGGAATCACTTTTACAGGGAATTCAGCCCTAGAACCTTCTGTTCTTGATTTTATTTGTGTGCACAGAAGCCCTCTGTTCTTTGAAGGCATTATACAGCCCTTCCCACAGAATCCTATTGACTCATGTTGAATAAAGACAAAATAAAAAGACCAGCTGATAACAAGTTGAATGAAATTCTTTTCACTAAGGTCTTCTCCAGTGAACCAGCCACATCTTTCCCTTGTAAAGATGTGAGTGACTGGGGTCTGAGCACAGGTTTATCTAAGTACTCCAGTATTTTTTGCTCAAATGTTTTCTGTTTTTGGTGGAAGTAGAAATAGTAACCATAGATATGGTCAAAGGAAAGGTACTTGTAGGTCGAGGCAGATTTGTTATCTGCTGTTGCTGGTAGGATGTCAGAAAAGATTTGAACTCATTGAAGGATGGGGCTCAGGTCCACTGTGGTTTGGTTAGTTTTCTGTCCTCTCTGTGGTAGCTGACTGGTGTAGTTCCTGGGGAATACTTCCAAACACAGCAAAATTTTCACTGGAGCTGGTTTGTTACCAGACTGAAAGGAGTTCCCAGGTTTCTGAACAGCCACAACATCAGTATTAACTGCAGCAGTGATGGGTGGAAGTACACTGGCAGGTAGCTGTGAGAAGCTTTCTTCACTCCTGTCAGTTCTGCATCTTCCCCAGAGCCCAGGTTCAAGCTAGAGAAGCAAGCTTTTTAAAACTAAAACCACGGGTTACTCACCTAAGATGGTGCATCAGATAAATAACTAAAATAAAACACAACATCACATGTTCCAGTAAGAAAGCCTGTGTGGCACAGTTGGAGAGCTGTGTTCTTTGGGATCCATGACTTTCTGCAGTGCCTGCTGGCTTGGAAATGGTCTTCTGACTCTAATAGCAAGGTAGCACTCAGCCCACGAATGCAGCTTGCTAAGTTGTGACCCAAATTCTTCTACTGCATGAGTGCAACACGTGGTGCATGTTCCTCAGCAGCTGCTCGTGTCTGTGGGCAGGGTGCATCACTTCTGCAGGAGCAAGGCAGCTGCAGAAGGGCACTTAGCCTGTCTAGTGTGTACTGACAGAGGTGAGAGTCCTGCTGTGAGACCTGTGATGTTCCCTAGAGTCTGGGGTTTAATGTCAAAATCTTGCTGCTGCACTCCCTGTGATCTTACAGAGAAGAGTTTGAAGTTTACTGCAGTGGCATTACTGTTCTTACCAAGCCCATAGTGCTGCTAGCAACTGCTCATTTAAATAAACCCCAAGAATTTTTGTGTTATATGATTAAACATGTTGTAAAAATAAACTACTCAGGCTTTTCCCTCTTGAGGGCCATCCATGTTTCAAGGTTTCATCAATTTGAATTCCTTTCTGTGCCCAAAGCCAAGAAAAGGCACATTTCTCTTCCTCACATGTAACACAGGTGAATGGATCACCCTAAAACTCCCAAAGAATGCAAATGAACCATGTAAATTTCTGATTCAAAGCCATGTAAAAAAAATTCTGAGTAAATTAGTGACAAATTTACCTCCAGTGAAACTCCAGTACATGCTTTTTTTATCCTGGCCCAAGGAACTTCACTAATAAATGAGACAGGCAGTAGAAAATGTTAAATAGGAAAGGAAACAACAGTGTTGAAAAAAATTCTAGATGAAAAGGCAGTTGCAGCTAGAAAATGTTAAATAGGAAAGGAAACAGCAGTGTTGAAAACATTGTCATGTAGATGAAAAGGCAGTTGCAGTGACACTGAGACATGGTGGTTCAGGCACATCAGTCTCCAGGCAGCTGTTGCAGAGGTAGTTATTCCACAGTGCTTTGGTGACAGATAGCTCAAGAGGTTCCTGTGGGCAGGTTTCTTCCTGTGGCAGAGTTAATGGAGCCTTGTCCAGCATGTCCCTTCCCCTTGTGCAGCAGCTCTCTCCCCCCTTGTCACCTTTGCTTCGTGCCCCTCAGTGAGCAGGGCAGAACAGAGCATGTTCTGCTCAGCAGGCAGGTGACCTGGAGGCTGGCCAGCCAGCCAGGATGTTGTCCTAGCTGGCCAGTAGCTCAACTAGTTAAAAATTGGTGAGTTTTGCCTGCTTGTCCCCCATTTACCAGGAGCCAGTAATTCCACAGCAATTTCTTGAAGCTGAAAATCTATTTCTAGCAGTCTGTCATATTTGACTGGAATTTGCTAACCAATCCAAAACCAGCTGGCACAGGAAAAGAGGTGGCAGACAGTTCAAATGGCAAAATGTTGTTTTGTCAGGAAAAATAGCTTTAAAAAAAAAGCACAGTTGTTATTTTTAAAAAGATAGATACTATTCTTTTTATAGCATTTCTGAGAGTTCAGCTAGTCAGGGAGATGCATGTTAGAAATATGGATTGCTGGCTTGCAGTGAGTAACTTTACCAGTTACACAGAAGGACGTCACAGGGGTGTAAGGATGAGTGAGGATGAACAAATGCTCTTTTTCCAGGTTCCTCTACAAACAAAGTATCACCAAGCATGTTTCTGGTTGTGGAAATTCAGTTTGATTCTGTGGAGGTGGGAGGGGCTTTCCCTCCTGACATGCAGGATAGTCTTTTCCCTGTCCTGAGAGTTTAATTTGCTCACTGTGAAAATGACTGTCTTCAGTGGATTTAAGGAAAATCCCCCTGTTTCAATTATAGATTAATTAAGGGATTAACCACCTCACATTTCCCAAAACACAGGTAATCTGTCCATATTTTGCAAGATTGCCATTTTCCCAAAGAATACTTCATCCCTTCCCATTCTCCACAGCTGGCAGTGAAGGTCCCATTGTGTCTCATTTTGCTCATTAAGTTTCAAACATGTCATTTCCAATGGGATCCTCCAAGAGCCCCACTGTGTGTGCCTCCAGTGACAGACTCAGGGTTCTCCAAGGTCTTGCCCTGCAGGGATAGCTGTTCTGTTATGCCTCAGTCTCCCTCTGTTTGTTTTATGCTGTTTTTATTTTTTTCCTGTTGCCTTTTGCTGTCTCAGGTGTCAAAAGTGAAGCTCAGCACAGCTAAGGTCAGCACACCCGTGGTGCCTTATACAGGGCACAATTAAGGTCAGGTAGTGCTACTTGAAAACTCATTAACCTGGGTGATTGGGAGAGTGGTAATTTACAGACTAACACTTGCAAGAGATCAAGATTTCTCTCCTGTTTTGTGATGTGAACAGTCTGATATAGCTCCAGAACTGTTCCACTCTTGCCTTCCAGCCCTAAAGTGACAGACAGAGACACAACCTATGTGTGTGGTAAATCACTGTGTGTTGTTCCTGACTCTAATCCTGGTGGTGTTCTGTGCCTACAGAAACTGTGCTCCTGTGTTTAGAACAAAGCAATATGCAATCCTGCTGATGCAGTGCAAGTGACCATAATTGGGCTGACTTGGGGCAAATACTAATGAAGTGTGGTTGCCCAAGTGCTCAGCTGCCGTGTTGATGTCACATTTCTAAAGCATGTTTCTGTGCTGTGCACTGTGAAATTCCCAACTTGACTTGTAGCCAAGACACTTTGTGTTAGGAGGATGTTCATAATCTTGAGTAATGCCATTATCTTTTTAACAGGAATGTAGGCTTGCAGCCTTAGAGAAACAACTTAACTTGAGCAAACCCCCAAAAGTAGACTAAACCATTGATTGCTGCTTTCCCATTGCTCCTTCCCTTTGTCAGCTTTCCCCCATCTTTCCTTTTTTCTGCTTAACATAATAGTTGCATGTGTAGCTTTTCTCTCCCAAGCCAACCTTCTTTTGCAGATATCTTCTGGGGAAATTTCCCTAGAAACCTTGGTTCTCCCTGGTTTTCCTCCTCTCTTTTTTTTATTTTTTCCCTTGCCAGTCTTGTATATTAGGGCATGTGGCGTGGGAGAATCTCAGTGGTATTCCTGCACAGAGCTTGCTCTTCATGTGTTCAGAGCAGTTCAGGATTCCTGCATTTTGTAGCACTGAGCAGCGTAAGGCCTGAGCTAACCAAGGTAAAGACTTGGCAGATGCTCTGGGAGGCCACGTGTGGTGTGGCTGTGGCCTTACTGAGCTGGCGGAGCTGTCTGCAGAGCCTCTTGCCCTGCCTGATGTGCTCTGTCATGGCCTGTGGGGCTCTGGGGAATGCTCTGGGGAATGCTCTGCCCTGCCCCACAGCAGTGACCCAGCTGGTGTGTTTCCTCTCTGACGTTCAGCCTGGCTTGGAGTGTTCCTGGCCCACTGATTCTGGGCCGCTGCCCTCTGTGCCTGCCCGCTCAGGCTGCCCACTCTGCCCTGTCGCTCTGTGGAATCGCCTCTTGCTGCGTTGTTTCGCTAATCCTTCCTGCATGCCCTAATTGCCACTTAATTTTTAATAACAGGCACATTTAGACCTTGACATCATAATCTCTTTGTCTCCCTCCCTCCCTCCCTCTCTCTCT
>NW_008617251.1:8042-8250 GCF_000691845.1 Merops nubicus | reverse complement strand
AAGAAAGCTGAGGAGGGACTTTTTGCAGGGGCTCGTAGTGATAAGATGAGGGGTAATGGCTTTGAGTTGCAAAAGTGTAAATTTAGATTAGCTGTAAGGAATAAGTTCTTCCCTATGAGGCTGGTGAGGCACTGGAACAGGTTGCCCAGGGAAGCTGTGGATGCTCCATCACTGGAGGTGTTCAAGCCCAGGTTGGATGGGGCCTTGA
>NW_008617251.1:2570-7977 GCF_000691845.1 Merops nubicus | reverse complement strand
GAGCAACTTGGTCTAGTGGGAGGTGTCCCTGTCCATGGCAGGAGGATTGGAACTGGATGATCTTTAAGGTCCCTTCCAACCCTAACTGTTCTATGCTTCAGAAGAAAAAAATTGTAAATATAGTCAATTGATTTGAGTGCTGTATTTTACTAACTCATCTTTGATTCTTTTTGTATAATTTCCATTTAATGCTTGGATTTTTTTCCACTAAAGCATATTTTAATATAATGAAGTATAATATCATGTGTTCTTTATATGCATACACACATCAATAATTCGCTAATGTTGCAGGGTTAAACATTCATAAGTTACAACCTAGCAAATTCAGATTACCCATGGCAGTATATTGCAATACAGTCTAATTATCTTTACAGAGCAATGTCAGGAAAAGCTGTGTCAACATAAATGACATCATCTCAACATAGCCACTCACACAGATTAGCATCAGCTGCCGCATAGCACCACTCAGTCTTTTAAACTTGTAGAATATAACCATGTTCAACATCCTCCTCCTTTACTTTCACTAAGCAACCAATTCTCAACCTGCCTTTTTTCTCTTTCATAGCATCTGGTACCTCTGAGGAAAAATAAGAAAAAAATCCCTATAAAAAGTCCTCTGAGCTTAACATGCCCTCTTTTTAGCTCATGACTAATTAACAGATGACTAATTTTCTCCAAGTGAGTGTTATCGTTCATAGTTCACTCTAGCTAGACTAAACAGCTCTCAGAAGCATTAGATGCTTTTCAAGGTGGAGAATGTCCCCCAATAGTCCAAATTCACCATAGTGTGTTACAAGAAAGAATAAAGCCTAACTTTCTAAAGAATCTCACTCTGAAAGTTCAGACTGCTGAGGCCAACTAGCAAAGTTCTATGGAAGTCAAGTATTGCAGTGACTGAGAACTCATGAGCAAGATGTTTTGATTCCCTGTCTCAGACAGGTTCTGCATATGAAATGCTGAGGTTAAACTCCCAGCGTTGACTGAGGGTTGTCATATGGATGATGTCCACAACCAGGCAAAAAAAGACCCTCCTGATTGGTTTTCACACAGGATCTGGCCAGCCTTGGGTGGGAACTGATTAAGAGATCACCACCAGGTGCCCCCACCTTCCACATTAACTTTGAGGTGGGTCAAGAAGCCACCTCTATAAGAACCAGCTCTGCATGCAGTGCAGTTGGGTGGTCTGCTCACATAGTGGATGTGCTGTGTGAGGGTTCTGGTTATTGAAAGGGCTACTGACTCTTCATAGCAAGTGGAGCTCACAGGATATTGGGGCAAGATAACGAGTCTCTCCCCTGGCAGCTACTTTATGATTGGGATTGAACTGATCACCTGGGTCCTTCCATCTACTGTGGCATGGTTCTAGAGTCAGCTCACTCTTGTGCACATCCTGTGCTGTGAGTGAATGCATTGACTTATTTCTTCTTCCAGTGGTCCTGCGGGTTGGATCATTGGTGTATGATTTAACAGTGGAGGGACAACTTTGGCTGCTGTTTTGCCTGTTCATTATACCCTTCTTAGTTGGGCAAGTGGTCAGCAGAAGAACGTAGCAGAGTTTACTTTTGGAATGTGTCAATGTGCATGTATATATTCAACATAAGTCAGGATTTTCAACAGCCTGTGAAAGGGATGAAAAGTTTAGAATTTTGCCAGATTAAATATTTGTATTTGCCCTGGAAATGTTCACAAGTAGAGAGTTTCCTACTTTAGAATTATGTCCAAACTGCTGATTTTATACAAATATCTTCTTCTCTCTTTGCTAGAAGACTATCCTATAGCACTTGGACATCATTCTAGAGCTTCCTGGTGTCTCATCCACATGTGAAATACATCTGCACATGGTATGCAACGGTTGCTACACAACCAAAGTAAGATTAATAACTGAAAGTGCTTTTGCTCTGCAGTTATACAGTGAGGACCAGATTTTCTTTTTAATAATAGCATTTCTAGTTAATAACTGTTAAGAATTCAGTTTATTTGGAAACTGTTTCTATTGTGTATTCTAAAATATCTGTTTCCTGATATTTCTAGAAATGTATTTTATATCCGAAGTTTCAAACTCACTTAAGTGCACTCTTCTCTGGTTCTGTTCTTCAGCAGCTGCCTAGTCTGTTCTTCTTGTCCCCTGATCTCTTGTTATCCTCATCTCCCTTTAAAAATCACTTGTCTCTGTCCCCTGAGTTCTGTCATTTATATTTCTTCCGGGCCTTAATTGCAGGGCTTATTTCCCTAATCAGATTCTTTTCTGTGCAGCTTTGAGACTACTTCTTTTATGCCACTCTTCATTGTTGGCCTTTCTATTTTGGCTTTGCTTCTGACTGGCAACTTCTCACTAGTTTCAGCTCAGAAGTTAGAAGAGACTCAACACAAAGGGCTGGATCCTCAGGATCCTCATCTCTTTGTACTGCAGTGCAGACACAAAAGAAACTAGAAATATGGCTGAAAACTACTTTCCCTTGTGCAGGGAAATCTTCAAGTACTGTATGACAGAAGTCTTTCAAAGCCTGCCAGAGAGACTGAGGAAACCACATCTTGTTACAGACACAGTTCTGTTTTTCAGGTGCTCAGTTTTTCAGTAGAGGCACATGGAAAACATTAAAATCTGGGATAACAACACAACCGTAGAAAGACATAATACCATCCATACCTACAACTGACCTAAATATACATTATTTTTTTTACCAAAGAACTTCTGATTTGGGGTTAACTATTAGAATTGTTTAAACCTGCCTGCACTGTCACCAGTACTGTACTAACACAATAAAAACAACAACAGTAAAATGTATGAGACAGCAATAGACTAGTTATTTTAATGTACTTTGGAGTTATTGTGATTTAAGGAGGAGTTAGAAGTTGGTAACTTCTAAAAGCCTACCATAAGTTTCTCCTAAACATGAGGGATAGCATATGCTTTGACAGTGTCTCTGATTGTATCTCAGACCCAGCTCTGCAGGTTTCTTGACTCAAGAATTGTGATACTAAAGGCACTTACAGAACTCTCACTTTTTATTAAGAGAAATGCTACAACTGGATCACTAAAGCTTCACTCAGGACTCAGACCTATGTGCTTTAGAAACAGACAAAGGATTTTGCAGTCTAAAGAAACACACACAAAAAGAAGAGTGAAGGGAATACAATGTGTAGACCAAGTGATGATGGAATCACAGTTGCTTTTTTTTTTTTTTTTACTTTTATTTCACACCCCCACTTATCCACACACATACACTTTACCCCATAAGATAAGCAGTCTATCAGTGCATTTTTTGATGTATCCAGGAAGAAAGCAGTACTATGGCATAATCTCTTGTCTCACAGAGACGTGGCCTATTACCCTTCTGCTGTACAATACAGGCTACACAGCAGCCTCTCCTGCTCATAGACACATTTAGGAGTGGTTGGAATGGTTAGCCTGGGAGGAGGGTACTTGCCTACATACCTTAATGCAAACTTCTCCCTAATTTGCTTTATCTGTTTATAACTCCTTTTGGAATTAATATTTTCCTGTTACTCTCTGCATGTAATACCAAATGTGTGGTGTTTGGATTACATCATGTTAGGTTAATTACTTTGGGTACTTCCATACTCTTATCTTCTGTACACAGTCACAGTACAGGGAAGTGGAACAGGCAATAACAAGGGCCTAATAAAATAATTAATCTCAAATATGAGAAAGCAGTCAAAGTTTGTCTGCATTTAGGCTGTATCTGCGGCCAAACTTCAGCAGTGTAAGTTCATCTTATACACAATGAAATCTCCCCAGACGAGAAGGAGGAGCAGGAAAAGGAGAGGAGAGCCACAGGTTGAAATGAAAACAGGTTTAATGAAGCAGAAAAACTAATATTAATACTAATACCAATATAAAGTATATGAAGTTATACCCAAGCCAGTGAAAGTACAGTGGTCACAAAAAATGAGAAAGCAGTCCTCCAGATTGGTATAATGAGAAAGCCCCTCTGGGGATAGTAACCCTTGATATAATAATGATGATGTTGAAGGGGAAGAAAACACAAACCGTCAATAACTGTACACTCCATGCAGGCCGTAAGACCATCCCCTGGTTGTATGCTGCAGGTGATACTCAGTCAGTCTCCAGCCTACATGGAGTTATTCTAGACCACTGAGTCTTTCAAAGGCTCAGCATCAGCTATATAAAATTTTCTTATGATCTGATTCAAATGTCTCAACTCTTCAAGCAGATCTGAAATTCACTGGAGGCATATTCTGGTGGGCCATATGTTTTCACAGTTTCTTACAGTGTGTGTTTAGCTTCTAGAAAAGAATATTACCTGTGGCAGAAGTACCTGTAAAATATTTGAAGTCTAGATTTCATTTAGAGGCTTGACTCACCACACATTTACTTTACTGAGTGCTAGAGTTGTGAACTATCTTCCATTTTTTTTTTTCTTTGAGAAGGTAGAAAGAGCGATTTAGTGTCTTCATATTACACTTCTGGCTTCCAAGAGAAATCAAGTACAATATACAGTAGGTACACAACGTTTCGTTATTGTGAAAGAGCTCTGTTTTCAAATTATCCTCTTTCAACATAGGAGTTCAGACTTGATTGAGTGATTCTGAATATTTCATAGAATAACAGAATCATAGTACAGTTTGGGTTGGAAGTGACCTTGAAGATCACCTAGTTCCAACACCCTTTCCATGGGCAGGTTCATTCTCCATTGCGTTGTATTATTTTGATGCCTAACTGATTGTGCCAGGGTCAATTCAAAACTTGGTTTGAGTTTCAAGCTAATTTCTGATAGACTTTTATTTTATTGACATCTTAGAGAAGCCTTTAAAAAGTTGTCATGACAGAGTGAAGTTTGTAATCCACCACCACATGGACTACTCTTTGCAACTATATGTTGTCTTTTTACAGACTACAGAACCGTCACACTGTTAAGTGCAATAAATCAGCAACTATTGAACAAAGCTGCCAAGTTCATAGCAGGAAGTGTAAATTATTCAAGTCTTTCCAGCAGCTTTAAATGAGAATATCCAGCTAACCCAGAGATCAATCACCATGCTGAAAAACTGCCTTGGTCTGCTAAAGGATTATAGGTAAAAGAAAGTCTTATAGCTCTGTCAAAACGACTTTGTCACAGGCAGTACCAAAAAAGGGAACACTCATGAAAAAAAGCTACCCTACATGCAGAATGTTTTGTTTGTCTGTTTTATGGAACCTATCATTTTATCACCTTGTCTTGCTACACACAGCATAGAAAATTACGTCAAAATAGCAGTTAGTGTTTAGATACTGACTGCAATAATCTTTTGCTCAATATCAAATGAATATCAAAACAGACTATAATTCTGGTGGGTGTTACCTGGGTCAGTTCATAGGTTAAAAACATCCTGCACCAGTTCCAATTCTTACTGTGTTCACCGCATGGGAAATATATTGCTTTCA
>NW_008617251.1:0-2539 GCF_000691845.1 Merops nubicus | reverse complement strand
GGGAAATCACTGTGAAACAATCTGACTTTTCTTCCCCTCAAAGAAAAGCACCTTCTAATTGGAGGGTTTTTACATTTTTACAAAGAAAGTTAGACAAACAAGAGAGTGAAAATAAGAATGACCAGCTTGCTAAATTCTTCTTACATTTTCTTAAGGAATTAATTGAACAGACTTGATATTCATAAATTTTTACCAAAGCTTCAACAACAGATGAAAGAATGGAAATTAGCCTCATTTTTTTTTTAATTAGTAGTCTGTTTTGTGTCAGGCCTTGAAATACATAAGAAGGGACTGGATAAGATGGGTTATTGTTAGAGTATGATCAGCTGTAATCTGTCTTTGAATCTTAAGTTGCTTGTAGAAGTTTCAAAAGTCACACAGAAATTAACCTCTATCAGCAACTAACAAACATTTGGGCCACTTACCAATTCCAAACTGTCACAGCAGTATTCAGGCTGGCTTCTCCTCTGTCTTGTAGAATAATGTTTGATTTACTGATAAGAATACACATAGTTCCAGTAGATAGGGTGTATATGATAAATTTTGTAAAACAACTAGCAATTACATTATCGTGCATTCTGATTTTTTTTTTTTTAATGAGTCTTTCTCATGCAACAAATTCACCTGGGCACGGCTGTTTGATTAAAAATAATCCTGGCATCAGAAATATTGTTTTGTATTGATTCTTCCTTTCTTCAATAGGTTAAGATATAAAATTACAGAAGAGAGGAACAATACTACAGTAACATGAAGTTATGTAGGTAAGTCAACCTGCCTATCTTAATATTCAGATAAAAATGACTATTTTTGTAATTAGCTTGCTAAGAAAAATTCCTCACCTTGAGTTATTTATACTTCTGAAATAGGAATATCTGAAGGTTTGATGATAAATTAATGAGAAAATTCCATGAAGTTTTCATGTTGTGGTGCTTTGTTTCCATCAAATATTGAACAGGCAGTTGGGAAGGGCAGCTGCCTACAAAAGGAGATATATGTGGAGCAGAGATAATCTACTCTATATGTGTCAAAGATCTTTATATATTGACATATTTCAAAGAACAGTACTGCTGAATATATGCAGTATAAATATAGACACTTAAAGACTACAAAGTGATTGGAAAGCAATTATAGGTCATATTACAAACTCTGAGAAAGGACAGCAACCTGAGCAGGTGACATAGCCAGAGGCAAGTGCAGGATTGTTGTGAATGATGCTTCTGAAGTCAGCCAAAATACCAGATGTCTTTTCTGAATCTGTATCTTCCAGATCTTGGCATCCACATGATTATTTGATCAACCATAGAAACAACAGAAGAAAAAGGGCCACCAATTGTTTATACAATTCTGCCCTATGTTCAGTATGTTAGTATGTTATATTTCTTTAAGGCATTCTATCTGATCAAAAAAACATTTGAATATTTGAAGCCTGTGAATTAGGACTTGATGTGTTTTTTAGAGCAGGAAGGAGAAAAAACAGAAAGACAAAGCTGAGGTGAAGTACAGAAGCTGACACAGAGGCAATTGAGTTCTTTTGGTGTTGCTCAGCATCTCTAAATCCAGGTTATTCCTCAGGATGCCTAGATATGGGACTTATATAAGGGAATTACACTTTCAAATATAAAGAATCAAACGTTAAAGTTTAGGAAAGGCTGTAAGTTGGACTGATGGACAAGTATTAATGTTATCCTTTTTAAAGCAATAAATTCCTACAGAACTATTTACAGTTTCTTTAAGACCAGCCATTTAAACAGAATTTATATTCAGTTTAAAGGAATGTACACTGTTCTCATTAGGAAAGTGTTGTGACTATTATACTTCATTCTATAGCTGTGTCAATGATAAAGTAAGATTAGAGAAAATGTAGGTCCTCTCCAGAAGTAAACTGGAGATCTGCTTACCCAGGATATGTGGAAGGCTGAGGTACTCAAAGCCTTTTTTACCTTAGTCTCCACTGGCAAGGTCTCTACCTATACCACCCAAGTTGCAGAAGGAAAGGCAAAGACTAGGAGAAAGAACAACCACCCACTGCAGAAGAAGAACAAGTTCAAGACATCTAAAGAACACAAAGATACTTGTCCATGGGATTTGACGAGATCCATCTGTGGGTCCTGAGGGAACTGGTAATGTAGTTGCTATGGTCCTTTCTATCATCTTTAAAAAGTCAGGGGATCCTTGTGAAGAGCCCACTGACTAGAAAAGGGGAAGCATAACTCTCATTTTCCAAAGGGGAGAAAAGGAAGACCTGGGCAAGTACAGGCCAGTCAGTCTCATCTCTGTGCCTGGAAAGATCATGGAGCAGATCCTCCTGGAAATTACGTGAGGGCACATGGAGACTAATAAAGTGACTAGTGACCAGCAGCATGACTTCACTAAGGACAAATTATGCCTGATAAATCTGGTGTCCTTTTACGATGGAGTCACAGATTTGGTAGATGTCCTGGGTTCAGATAGAGTAAGGTTAATTTTCACTAGAAGCTGGGAGGGAGCCACAATGAAGACAGACGACACAAAACTGTGTGGTGTGGCTGACACCCTGGAG
>NW_008617250.1:17614-50398 GCF_000691845.1 Merops nubicus | reverse complement strand
GGAGCCCCGCTCCGCCAGCACGGACAGGGATAGGTTTTGTATTAATATCAAAAGGCTTGTAGTCAGAGGTTCTTTGTTGTTCTTGGGTGTGGGGTTTTTCTTTTCCTTTTCAACCATAGGTACCAACCCCCCCCCGGGTAATCAATTTCCTGAAATTCTTCAAGACTTCATAAGCCGTAACAATGAAAATCATAACTAGCAAGCCTTTTAATTTCCTTATTGTGTTATTTAAGCAATAAGACATGACAAGGTTTGTGTTATGCTGGGATATCACCATGCCTCGGGTGAGTTGTGTTAGGCAGGAGGCCGAAAATCAAGAGCCAAAACCACCTGAGAAGAAGGACTGTCCTGGGACACTGCTTTTTTCGAGCATTATCCATTGGACCTATATCAGTAGGGTCAGGACAAATAAAAAAAAAAACATTAATTAAGGAAAAAAATGCAAAAAGATAGTATTCGCTGCCGTTTCCTTACACAATAAGAGCACATCTCTTATTTAAGCTTCATTTCATTTCTCCCCCCACTGCCTTCAAAGTGAAAAATAAGCATTATAAATGAATTAAAATAAATTAATTTTTTAATATTCTATTTTCACTATTTTTTAATATCCTACAATTTCATAAAATCTCCCCAAATTTCTAAACTAAACATAAAATAGGATTGAAAATGTTCAAATCTTAGTTTTCAGCTTCATCTAACTAAAGTTCTGTAGGTTTTTAGTTTTATTTTTTTTTACCAAGACAAATGTGGTTTTCAAAAATAAAACTTTCCTCTTGTCCTCACTATAGAATATTTAATTTAGAGAAAGGATGTAGTTTCATGTTTCTTCTATCAGCTATGTTATTGTATTTCTTATTGTCTGCTTTCTATCTTTTGTCACCTTATGGCTAGCAATGTGTATCCCATATTTGTCTCTGAAACGCTCCTCCTGGTTAAATCGCTACAGCAACAGTAAAATAAGTTAAACATCCTGGAAGAGAAACCAAAGGACTTGTTCTTGTTTTCATCAGCAGAGGTGTTGGGAGTTTCCTTGTCCTGAAATCTAGGGGAAGAAACCTCCTTTTAGGCAGAATTCACTTTTAAAGACCATATTTGAAGATGTCAGCACATTGCAGAAGTTATACAAGATATTGTTACACCAGGGCAAAAGAATCCTTAACTCTTTGCAAAAAAACTCCAGTCAAGTCATAAGTATTTTGCGAAGCTATGCCTCAATCCGAGTGTCTCAGACTCAAGCTGTAACAGAAGCAACTCACATAAAGTTAAAGAAGGACAAAAGGTGGCAAAGGAAGATCAACATACACATGGAGAAGAGAAATATGGGAAAAGGCAGTGGGACGCAAAACCAACCCAAAAAGATGATTTACCAGATAAAAGCTGACTGTCATTAAATATATAAATATGGCTGGAGTATTTTCCTAGAAATCATAGAACCATAGAATCATAGAATGCTTTCAATTGGAAGTGACTTCAAAAGATCATCCAGTCCACCCCCCCTGCAGTAAGCAGGGACATCCCTAACTAGCTCATGTTGCTCAGAGCCCCATCAAGCCTGAGCTTGAATGTCCCCTGGGATAGGGCCTCCAACATCTCTCTGGGCAGCCTGTTCCAGTGTTTCATCACCCTCATAGTAAAGAACTTCCTCCTAATGTCTAATCTAAATCTACCCTGCTCACGTTTTAAACCATTGCCCCTCGTCCTGTCGCTACATGCCCTCGTAAACAGTCCTTTCCCAGCATTCCTGTAGGTCCCCTTCAGGTACTGGAAGGCCACCATAAGGTCTCCCCACAACCTTCTTTGTAAATGCTAGAAGTGTAGGAAGAAATGTAAGAGAATAATTGGAAAAAGTTAGAAAGAAGAATGCTTATTAGAAAAGTTCAATTATATATCACCTATTCAATGAAGTACTATTAAAAAAAAGAGCCACTGAAAAAAGCAAACAAACAAAAAACAAACAACCAACCAAACACAAAAATACAGCAATATCTAGTAATTTGAAGGCACTCAAAGCAGAAGGCTTTGTCTAGTTGGTGGGCATTGCCTTGATGTCATATGAAAATGTATTGATCAGCCATAAAATGAAGTAGAGGAGAAAAACAAGTAATTCAGTCTCATAGGGCAGCATCAGTACAAGGTCCTTGTCCCTTACAACAGCTAGAGCTCTTAGTGCTACTTGACATCAACTTGTGAGGGTGTTTGGGGGCTATTTGTAGAGAAATCCAAGGACCCCTTAATTTTTGATAATTTGTCTCAGCGTGCAGGAATAAGGAATTGCTTCTGTTTTGCTGGAGTCAAAATAACATGAAGAACTGTATTGGAGGTCATCCTGACAGTTATTTATGTTAGTCAAAGACAGTTATGTACTTACAATTACAGATGTGCCATTCTTACTCTGATAGATAAAGTTGTGTCAGCACTTCCATTACAAAACCCTATTTTTAGGGGTTTATAACTCAGCTGTTAAATTTCGCTTTAGGCTGAAACTTGGCATGCAAAGCCTCAGCCTACAAGCATTTCTTTTTTTTTTTTTTTTTTTTTTTTCCTAAATATGAAAAAAATACTTTTGGTCACTTTTTATTTTATAGGAAAGCCAATTTTAACACTCAGTTATTTCTAACTCTGAAAAAAGTTTCATTATTTGGATTTTACAGTCTTGTCCATTATATGTCATGCTGCATTTTTAAAAGTAGTGTTGCTTTTATTCATGTTGGCAAATTGGCTACTGTCCATGAGCAGTAACTATTTTTAATCATGTTTTTAAGCATATATCCATATTTATATTGTTATGATCCATGCTCCGGACTCTGTGTGGAATAGTAAATGACAGGCCATGCAGTCTTGAGCACAGAGAAAGACCTGCAACAGCTGTTAGTTTGCAAAAACCACACAACTTGGAGTGTAGTCTTCAAGTCATTAGCATAATTAATTTTTAATAATGACAGCATTCATTTGTTGCCTGAAAAGCAGAGCATAGGGCCTTCTCCCACCAGTCCTTACTTAGACAGAGTTTGCTTTGTCTAAGTCAGTTTTATCCTATCAGTGGAAAAGGGCTCATGTCCTTCACTAGTGACTTGTGAGCAACATTGTTCTCTCTTGCTGTTTGTGTGGTTCTGCCCTGACACCCATGTAGCTGACCCACAGGGAACAGAGGTCCTGGTGGGTTGGTCATCTCTCCTTGATTCCTACTTGTTTTACAACATACATCAACAGGGAGATGCTTATGGTATCTCAAAATGGGCCATAAAGGGACATTTTATGATTCTGTTTCTATGACTCTTCTAGCCTCAACCCCTTAAATGAATTGTAAATCATATCCTTTGACAAGATTATCCTGCTTGAGAAACAGGATACACGACCAAGGAAGTAAGAATTTTAAAAGGATTATATGACTTACCTTTGGTGGTGTGTCTATGTCCTTTTAAAAGAATTAGTAAAAATATTTCTGATCTGTCATGAAGAAGGAGTATTCTAACCTGTAAATCACAGATTATTTGTTAGCAGATTTAAATTCTTTTCACTCAAGTCTATTGATAAAATTAAGTTCCAGATAACATTCCAGGACACAATCATGATGTATCTTTAGAAAGCAGCCTATGTGAGTCCAGAATTTGGCTTGCTCTGCTAAGTAAAAATGAATAAACTTTTAAAAAACACCTAAGTCCATGTCTGGTCAACAGTAGTGATTCCATTCATGTCCTGCCCTTGCCTCTCTTATTTTAATTTGTCTGAATGCCTATTTCCACTCCCTCAAGACATGTAGTGAAAAAAAACCAGAAAGAATACCCACAAGATAGCACTATGTGTAGGGATTTGTAAACATGATCAGCTTGATCTTTGAGTGTCTATCAAGTGAGAGCTCAGGCAGGATTCAAAGGGGTTCTAGCTTTGTGGCTGCCTGAGAATCCAGCCCTTTGATTGAGCACCAAACCGCAGCAATCCCTTCCCACTGAAAGCTAATACATCTCCATTCTGACCGACCACTTTTACTCCTACTCATCACGGCGGCAGGACTTAACCTGTGCAATTTGTGGCTTGCAGTTTTGACATTGCTTTAAAAAGTGTTTCAAACCAATCCTGTTACATTCCATCAAAGTAATTACAGTGTGCGCCTGATACCATTCAAAGCAAACAACATAACCCTCTTATAAAGGTAAAGGGTTTTTTTTTTCATACACTGGCAAACACGGAACTGTAGGATTCCAGCAGAGCTCAACATCTCTTCTCTTTAACCTGACTGTAATCCATACCAGAGAGGAAACACCAGTAAACTCACAAGAGTCCCTGGTACTCACAGCCTAAACTGGATGCCACAACGGGCAGGTAAGACTGGTGACCAGGTAAGTAGTCCTGGCACCCACAGGCAGCGCACCAATTCAGAGCATTACACCCCTCTTCTAAATAACATTACCACTGCCACCAAAAGGAAAAGCAAAATGGAGCCAGGTTTTATTCCCAGGAAGGCGCTTTCTCTCTCTGCTGCAGACAGGAAGGGGAGGGGTCTGGTTATTGTTGCAGACTTTTCCCCCCTCTTTCTCCGGGTCTTTAATCCCAGACTTGGCTTGTTGCGCTTCAAATTGAAATATCCTGAACAGATGTAAAAACACATGTGAGCCACTGCTCACAAGCTGTGCAAAGCTTTGTTTCATCTGCTGATGATGTGAGCCTAAAGGAGATCTTTTTAAAATTTCATCACTATTCAAAAGGATAATTAATACGTACCCCCAGGCTTTGATTATGCTATACCCAGTGTGTACTGCTGGTACAAAAATAATGAGGCTCTCATCAGGCCGAATGAATACTTGCAGCAAACATTCAGTTTCCATAAGAAATTTAAGATTCAGCGGCGGTACCATGTAGGTGGCTTAATCTAATTTTAATTTGTAACACAATACAATAGATAAGATCATTTGTTTGTAACCAGCACAGGCATTTTGTTTACATGAAACCCCAGTCAGCATTCAGCAGATGGTCTTTTTAAAGGCTTAATTGAAGTTTTCTAATCTAACCTTTTTTCCCTCTATTAGGAAGGGGAAAATAAGCCACACACACAAAAAAAAAAAAAAAAAAAAAAAAAGGAAAAAAAAGGAGAGAAAAGAAAATAAAAGAAAGGACTCAAGGAACTAACTACAAGGAAGCAGAAAAATAGCTGTAAAATGCTTTTGCAGGGAAAGCAAAGAAGAGCGTTTCTGCCTGCTGTCAGATGCAGGTTCAGTTCAGTCAGAGCCAGGTAGATGCTGCGGTCAGAGGTTTTTAGTGGCTCCAGAAGTGTAAGGATAGGGCCCTTTGGCCCAGCCTTTGCTGCTAGTGTGGGGCAACAAACCACTGCCCCTGCCATATCAGCCATTCTGCCTCTGCCAGAATCCTGAAATTAGCTACTTGAGCCTTTCCACAGATCAGGCATCCCTTTCTCATGCCTGCCTTCTCAGAGGCTCATTATTAGATTATAATTTCTCTGTACTTTCTGTGTTCAGCTGTTCTGGTTTTAGTCTCCTTCTGGTCTCTCCCTGCTGACCTCTATTACCACGCTGACCACAATAAACAGTTTTCTCCTTACTGGGTCCAGGCTGCCTCTGGCAGCCTTCCAGTCATGTGCACTGGAAGACAACCTTTCCCAAACGTTTAAATCCTCCTCACATAGTATGTATTCGAAGAGTTTGGCTCATTGTTTTTTTCTAACAGAAAAATAAAGTGAGATTTTTACTATTTTCATCTGCCCACACAGAGGGCAGACGACAGACTTTGGGTCCTTTGGGAGTGATGTGCTACCAGAGTGCTGGTGCAGAGGAGCCTTCATGCTTCCATGGCATTGCTGGTGCCATGGCGTTACCAGCATGGCAATGAGCTCATCAGGGCAGGCACCACAGGCAAGGCAACTCCCTCTCTACCTGTGTTAATCCACTCTCAACACCACCACCTGGTCCAGTTCCAGAGCTTTATTCATTGAGTTATAGAAGAGGTAAGAAACTATATCACATAATAAAGACAAATGAGTTTTACTCATAGTAAATGACTTGAGAACAGTGGCTTTCGGCTTTTTTTAAACAGAGAACTATTCACCACTGAGGAATAAACAAGAACTGCACACTTGCAACATCATCATAAAAAATGGTGTGGGTTGCTAGCTGGTGGTTCACAACCATAGGGGCAGAAATCAAAGAAGAGGGCAATCAAAATATAAATGAACTAAAATTGGTAATGTCACTGGCCTAGTTTCCCTTATGTGCCCTACCCTACCCTCCACAGCAGCCAACGAAGAGAGATGCATTCACATCCTTGTGCCCCAAGCCAAAATGAAAGAAGCCATATTCAACTCAAAACCCCTAATGCTGTGTAAGAAGAGTGAAGGGGCCAAACTAATAACACTACACATTATAATGATGTAATGACCATCAGTGTAAGTGGAGGACTGTACCTGGAGTGATTTATATGCTGAAAGAGAACAAATATCAGTGTTAGAATAAAAATATCCTCCAAGGAGCCCACAGGCCAGCTGGGCTTATAAGGTCAGGTTCAGCACTGCATTCATGCAGCTATGTGGTTTTTGGCAGTAGACCATCTAAGTCCTGCTGACTCAAAATTCACCACATGGAGGGGAGACTAACAGATATGGCCCCACAAAATTTGGAAAAATGCGTAAGTTCTCACAGAAACAAAAAACACCTCATGGACTATTGATCTGTATTCTAAATCAATGTTGTTCTAAGTCCATGTTCTTTTCCTGTAGAGAATAGGATTGCTGAGGAAATGCTATTATGGTTGAGATAAATTTGTCTGGGCTAGTCATTCAGGAAAAAGGCACAAATGTCAAGAGTGTCCATACCTAGAAATTGACACCATCATTAATTGCTTGCTAGGGCTGCACCATAGAACCACATCACTCTCACAGTGCTGATTTACAGTTGATAGGTAAGTCGAAGCCTGTACTTCTCCATGGCCACAGGAGTTTCTTCTCCAAAAGACATCTGTAATGCCTGAAGCGATGGAGAATATCTCTTTAACTGTCAACCAGGTCTAAGCAGACTTTATACCCCCTTTTTGGCAGCCCTTATGAATTATCATACACACTCCAACACATCTCATTCTAGAAGAGAGCAGTGACAAACTTCAGTACAGATACCATGCCATGGGTGTGTGTGCTGAAGAAGGATGAAGAGAGAGAGTGAGAGATACACAATAATTGCAATGCTTTTCTATTATATAAATGAATGCTTCTGTACACAGGGCGATTTAGACACTGGAAGAAAATTAATACTAGTTTAGGACTAGGATTTCTTCCAAAGAGAACATAGAGTAGGGAGCATTTCTTGAGCTGCTTTTCTGAAATGAAACACAGCAGAATCCATTAACCACAAAATATATAATCTGATGGGGCTTTTTCCTCACACTGTTATTTTGGTATGCTGTAAGGGCATTCAAATAGAGACCTTGATGTAAGATGTTCTATTCAAGAACAAAAAAAGTCTTTGGATATAAGGTTTCAATTTGTTAATTTCATCATATTTCATCAATTTAACCTTCAAAGACTCTTGGCTGTGCAATTCTTTGATACTATAATGTCCACTTTAAACCTTGTATTTTCAAGGTGGTATGCAGGGAT
Source organism: Merops nubicus (assembly GCF_000691845.1). NCBI lineage: Eukaryota > Metazoa > Chordata > Aves > Coraciiformes > Meropidae > Merops > Merops nubicus. Next base: position 42,801 of record NW_008617250.1, on the reverse strand, counting down.
TTAGCCTCATCTTAGTGAGTTACAGAATTGAACCTCTGTGTAAGTTATATGAAAGCACAAGTACAAACTTAATGCTTACCATTCCTGTAGAATTACAGAAAATTCTGTAAAATTTGTGGAAAATAAAGGTATGAAATGCAAATGTTTGTTGACTGAAAAATTTAGAACAGAGATAACCAGTGCCACATTGCTTTCCATGGCAGACTAGTGGGCCTACCCAGTGGGAGTACAGAAGTAGCCCCAACAAAATTGGAAGTGCAGAGAAAGAAAAGATGCATTGCCTTTTCCAAACCAGCTGTAAAAATGGAGCACTGTCAGAAAACACTTCCATGGCAACACTCTGACGTAACTTTGGTGAGCATGGTTTATTCTCTGCCTTTTTGTGTATCTTAAACCCACAATTTAAGACAAATTACTTGGACTTCAAATTGGTGTCACTCCTTTTAGCCTTTTGCATCTCTGGATAGGCAGTACCCCTCCAGAACAGCTTAAGGCACACTTTGAAGACACTTATTTAAGGGCACTATTCTGTGAAAATATTTGGCCTACAGATTAAATGTCTGACACATCAAAGAAGCATGTCACCTTAGTTGTCTCATACAAACCATTGGATACATGATCAGAAGAACTCAGCTGTGTAGTGTTTCTTGCAGTATAAAATAGCAGTCAATCATATTCCGAATCCCTTGTGAAGTACCATATCTGCTCACTAAGAAATAGTCCATAACCAGTTGGAAAATACATAAGAAAGTATTTCAGACAGAAAATGACTGTTTCCTTTGGTTGTGCATATATTGCACCTGTAAGTCTCTAGATTTCAACTGAAAATCATGTTCCTTAGATATCCTTCCAGTAAAAGGACATTGCCTCTTTTGGGACTGGTTTAATAAGGGAGGCTTTTTGCATGGGCAGGGGTCATTTCATATAACTTTCTTGGCTATGACTCTTAGAAAAGTTTGCTTTTTTATAACACTGCTTTCTCCTCGTTGAATCTGAACGCAAACCCATTGCTGGGCTGGGATTCAGGAACTTGACATCTGTTCGCATTGATTTGCTGGTAGATCTGCACTGAAGGTATAGCATGTAATGTCCAAACTCTTAGAAGAGAGGAAATGTATTCCCCTGTGATCAAATTGAGATATAATTGTTACAAGAGCTAAAGAAGCAGTCTGCAGTATCTGAGGAATTCTGTTCTAGTAAGCCATTGAACCTATGCAGTTCCTCTCAAGTCATTCAGCATTTTACATGAACCTGCCCAAATCAGAAAGACATAGAACAGGGGAGTTATTTTAAGGTGGAGGTTTCCAAAGGTCAATCCATTGCAGGATGTTTGTCTCCAAACTAACATGTCTAGCAGTTAGGCACTCTGACTGCCTAATTCACATCCAGATACCATGGTACTGTTGCCACTGAGGACAGGACTGATTTACTAAGGGACTACACGTGATGTGACTTTACCTGCACCATGGCATGTAAATTGAATCCCCAGGTTTGCATTTAGAATGCACTGAAAAGAACAACACAGTAAAGTTCAGAGCTGAAATTCCCTGGGAATGGAACATTGTGAAAAAATACTCCCAACAACCTATGGACCAGAAAAAAAAAAAAAGAAAGACCTCCCTGTGGCTTGTAGGTGAGGAAAAAGACCATGGCTGAGTAGCGATACTTCCCAGCTGATGCTGAAACAGTCCACCAGATCTGAATATAGTTTTGTTCTTTCTATTAAAAGCGTGGACGGTCAAGCAAATTTTAATGTGCACACAAACCAGGCCTGGGAAGAGCTGCAAACCAGACCTGCACAGAAGAGTTAAAGGTTGGCTGCATTTCCAGTGCTGTGAGGTTATGCAAGAGAGGGCATCCTTCCTGGCTCTACAGGATCCATCCACCATCATTTTCACTGAGCCACAAGGGGCACTCTGTGTGAGGCAACTTGGGATGAGCACTAGTAAGGTTGCAAATGAAAAAGTTAAAGTGACTAGTTTGGGATTTAATTTTTCTGACACTTCACAGCTAAATAACCTTGTCTTCTTAGTATTATCTTGCTAATGAACAAACTGTACTGTTTGTATTTTGCACAATATTGTTCTTTTCAATATCCACCGCTTTATAAACACATGAACATGCTGAAATGCTTAAAACAAGACTTTCTGTTGAGATTTCCATGAGCTAAAACTCTTTAGAGCCACCACTGGCTCCACAGACACCCTTGGGCCACATTCAAGCATCACAAGCCACAAGATTGCGGTTCTGGAGATCCTCCTAACACACAAGGATCTGAAAGGGACAGCCTTGGTGAGATCAGAGTCATGAAACAGACTGGGTTGGTTTTGGTTTTGGTTTTGGTTTTTTTTTTTCTGGTAATGCACATATACAAGAAGACACAGTTGAGGTGAAGAGCTTAGCCTGAAATTTCCAAAAACATTGATAAGTATCAAAGGTAATATAGGTGTTCCCTGATGGAACATGTCTCTGAAGCAGTCTTCTAAACACCACTTAGCTAAATATCCACTTAGTCACTGCCCTGTGCTTCTCCCTGAGACAGCAGCAGCAGACTTGTGAATGCACTGGTTGTGATGCAGAAATAAAAATGTTTATATGTCAGTCAATAGACTTTGAAAGGTCACATAAATAATCAACAGGCAGTAGAAAAGACAACTGTAAAGACAGTATCACAGGTTGGTACACGAAATCACACTCCAAGTGTCTGGTCTACCTGCTAAAATGCTGTGTGACAGGAACTTTGGCAATCATACCTGCCATTAGCCACACTTTAGTGAGGGTCAGAACACGCTACACACAGCTATCCAGCTAACATTCCTGGGCACAACTGCAGCTGGGAATAAATGTCTGCAGCAGCAGGTAGATGGCTATTGTCTCTTGCAAAAGCCCAAGCTTGACTGTGAAAATCAAAAGTTAGTCTTCAGGACCTCTAGTATATCTTCTCCCACTCTCTTTGTCGAGGAACTCAGCAATCTAACTTCAGGACATCAGTCATCAGGATGTACTTACGATAATGAACAAAACACACAAACACAGGTATCTATCAGGAAAAAAAATTCCAAAGAGATGTTTCTACTTGAAGGAAAGCATTCAAATCACCTCATAGTGCATGCTATTTGGTCCCTTTGAGTGAAGACAGATATGGTTTCAGGCTCGACATTCAGATACCCATTCTGCTGTTGATCTCATTTGTTTCTTCCAAACAAAAGAACATTTTGCAGTCCTCTCCCTCCTTTGCCCCCACACATTCTTTCGCTATGGTAAATCATCAAACCCAAATCCCAGGTTAATGAGTGCCAATCATAGCTTCAGCCCCTTTTCCAGGCTTGGCAACAAGTTCCCCGAGCCTTAGCAAACAATTATCATTCAGCTACTGTAGAAATTGATTCTTGGGTTGACGAGAGCAGTCCTCCCTCGGCTGGTAAGGTCCTGCCATGGGAAGCAATTACTGCAAGATGCCAGCTGACAGACTCATTCCGTGGAAAGTCAGGTTGTCTTGATCCTCAGGCACTCTCTAGGCAAATTGTATCCTTACACTCATCTCAAACCTCTTACGAACTGTTGGCTTCTATCAGGAAAAATGGATTGTTCCCTTTGTTTCTGTGGCATTTGATAGAATAAAACTGGACATCCTGCCTGCACAATAAGGAGATTTAATTTTAAAATTCTCACACCAAAATGCTGCAGTATGATAAAGAAAAAGAGAATCATAAAGCAATGAAGATTGCTACTTGCCTAGGGAACAGTAATACAGTGCAGCTACTATGACATTTTTTTTGTGTGTATAAAAAGACCCAAATTCCTTTAGCAGTGGCCTGTCTGTACTGACATAATTTTCTTTCCCCCTAATTTTCCAATGGTTAGTAGTAACATTTTCACATCACTTTGTCTGACATCATTTGTTTATTAGGTTTGGGTTTTTTTGAATGTTTGATATTCCAAGGTGGACAACTGGGAAAAAGCAAAGATCTTCTGCATAATTAGCTTTTGTGACAATATCTTAACTGTGATTGAGATTTTGCCAGTGATAGACAGAGACTCATAGCCATTATCAGCTAACAAAAGAAGATTACATTTAAAGTCAGCTGAAAGTGATTAGTCTTGATATCTATCATTAGGTGATTGAAATGTGAGGTAGGCTAAATAAACAGAAAGTAAACCATGCAATTCACTTCAAATGCTGTCAGTGACAATGAATGCTCTTTTTTTTTTTTTTTTTTTTTTTTATGTAAATTCATAAAATAACCCTTGGACTAACGTATTTGTTGTTGGTTGTGCCAGAAGTTAATGGAAGCTTATCCCTGACTTTAAAAACTGCAAAGCCTAAAGATAGAGAAAGATAATAGAAAGAAAAACCAAAGTACAATGACTTCTTAAACTCGCCTAGATTCCAAGTTTTACCCCAAGGTACCTGTAGAAACGCTGGAAGCACTTGTGATGTGAGCCTTTAAGGACACAAAGACAAATACACTGTAAATGGGCATTTGTAGTCACAGATCTCTGAGAAAAGGAGGAACTCACGATGGCAAATTTAAAAGGTGTTTTAAGTGCCACATCTGCAAAAAGACTCTATAATGTTTCCAGAGTCAAAAAAGTCTAGTTGGAGTAATATCAGTTATTGTTGCTACTATTGCTATAGCTATTCTGCTGAAATTCTTAGGACATGAGAAGATTTAAAAAATATATTTCATGACAATATCTCTTTCTTTATAGCATCAAGCACTCACTGTGCTCAGCAGAGCAAAGCAGGCTTAAAAAAGCTGAGAAACTGGCTAGGCTTTCTCTCAAATTCTGATGAAACATTTGTCAGTATTCCTCCTAATTAATTTTCAGTCTTTTTAGACTTTTTATTCCCCTTGAAAAAACCTTTCACAACATATTTTCACCTTTTCTTTTTGCATTAACTGCATTCCAAATTCACTGAGTGCTGAGTAGACCCTTAGAAAGCCTTTTAACCTGGCTGGTAAGTTAAAACTCTCTAAATCTCACATGCCCACAGGGTTTCCCACCTTAATTAATTAATAACCCCCTCCTTGTCCTTTTAACTGGGTCATGAATTAATTTTAAAAGTTAATTATGCAATTCTTTCTTCTGTCTTTACTTATGCCTTTCATCCCTGTGTCCATTGGCTATAAACAATGTGAAAATGCAGCCATATAAGCAGGGATGGATGTTATAAGCATTGGACTGCTGGGAGAAGAGAAAAAAAAGCAAGCATATCTCATCCCTCTTTCCCCCTCCTCCCTTTTTCATTCTACTTTCTGTAGCAGGATTTTATAGGCTTTCTGTAGAGCAATCAATACAACTAATTACTTTAACAATAATTTAAGATATAAGGGTTTGGTTTTTTTTTAAAAAAAAAAGAGAGAAAAAAAGTAACTGTGTATGTATGTGTGCCTCTGAAGAAACAGAGACCATCAAGTGGGTAAAAAAAAAATAACACAAGTAGCAAATGGCCTTATTATTCCTTTCAGCTGATGTACTCACCAGATTAGTGGAAAAGGGGTTACAGAAAATAACTAACTCCTTCTTACAGGATATGTAGGTACAGAATATTCCAGCTTTTGCGTGTTTCTTTTCAGGCACATAGAAACAAGAAGGAAAGCAGTCTACAAAGGCTTTTCATACCATCCATGAGTGATACATTGAACAAATAATCCATTGGACCTTTTTTTTTTATCATCTCTAAAAAAATCCGTTCAGAATTTTAACTACCAAATGACCTAAAGAAAAGGTACACCTATTGTTTGATCTTTGTCACTGCCCAAAAGATGAAAATGAAGCATAAGAATGTCAGCCTCTCAAAGGCTGACAACTACATTCTTAAGGATGTGCCTTCAAACAGAAAAACAGTGAATTATACTGAGAATAACTTCAATATCTTTTCAGTAACATAAAACTGAAAGATACTTCTTAGGTCAGGAAGATCAAGGTTAGCTATTATGGTCTGTCAAGAAAACAACATGGTGCAGTGTCCAGTATTAACTCTAGTTAGTGCAATCATAAAACTTTACCATCCAATTCCGTATGGGGTCTCAGTGTGGTTTACAAACTTATATAGATAAGGTGCAGAAAACCCCCTATGACTTAGGTAATGATAATGTTTCCTCTTTGACAAGTGATGGAGTTGAGACACACACAAAAGTACCCATTGAGACTCTGCTGCAGACAGGAGTAGGATCTGACATCTGAATCCCTGTCTGCAGCTGTAGCCACCAGGTACACTGCAGAATGCTTCTTTTTAGCATTACTGTTTCAGGGATTAATATTTCATACAATCATCAAGGCAAAGGACAGAGGTTGCCATAAGGCTGCAATATTCTGTACAGGAAGTAGTATCTACACATAGAACACTCGCATCAAATCTAACATGCACAGCAGGGACCATTTATCTTGGCATATTGCCCATTAAAGCCATCGCTTGCTTTTTCTTTTCCTTCTTCTTCTGGAGTAAATGACAAATTTCAAACAGCAAGAACATCTTAACTTCGTAAGCAGATAACAGGAAATATGACTATGAATGAACTTGCTCTGAGGATTAGCTGAGATGACTGCCCATTGAAAATGCATAAAGGTTTCAAATGTTACTCATGTCACCAAGGGGACACTGCATATTCATTAAGGTATCACAAGGAGCTCATTTCATATTAATGGAGAGGTCATACAACGTTCCAGAGGAATTCCATTGCAGAGCTGCACAAATCAACGTGCTATTATTTTAAGTGCTAACAATTTAAACCTCTCCAAATTCAGAGAACCACCTGAATTGGCAAAATGATTTAGTCACTAGGAAGAATGTTAGTGGCTTCTTTTCATCTAGAGGAGGCAGAACAGAAATGTCATAAGTGTCTTTATATATGGAAACTCAATTGAAACTGCACATTAGATATTCCCTTTTGGTGCTCAGGAAAGCTTTAAACATTATGTAATACATATATATAATATATGGTATCTGTGTTCTGAGGCTACTTTATTTAACCCCAGTACAGGAGTCTGAAAGTTTGGACTTTTTCATAAAGTTCATTTTCCTAATCTTTTTAATGTTTACACAGGTTTAATTGCACTTTCATAACAGAAGCAGCCAAAAGCTTCACAAACATATACCATATAAGGATCTTCATAGCTTAAAATTTGGTAATTAGAAGCAGAGAATTGTACAGTACATACAAATTCATATCCAGGTGCTACATAATGTCTTGCTCCTGTTTTTATATACTGGGATAATAAACCAGTGCTGGCTACAACACAGATCTAAATCTTTCTCTGCTTTGCAGGATAAAAATACTACAGTATTGTATGTTATTAAAATGTATTATCAATGGAGCTAATGGGAAACTATCCAGGCAGAGTACACGCCATAAGAAAATGGCACTTCACTGAACCAGCAGCACTTGACATTTGAGGAAGATGCCTAAAAATCCCTCCTGGTAACACTGCAAGGTGTCTGCATGTTCCCACAGGTGGACATATGTTTGTGTCCACATTTGCCATGCAGTCCTGTTGCACAGCAGCTCTGCCTAATAGCACATTGGCATGGCTGGGCATTAGTGTAGGTGTAACCAAACTAGCTTTAACCTCTAAGGAAGGGAACAGCACTGCTGTACCTGCAAGTGTCTAGAAGCCAACACACATCACAGCTGAGGAGTGATTTGATTGTTGATCTTAGTTTGCTGTAATCTTGCCTGAACTGCTATTGAGGCAGACCTGGTTGTTACTACACTGCAACGTGAAGGGTCCAGCCAACCTGGATTTCAGGCACACAGGGAGCCAGATGTTCTGGGAGTCCAGATGCCTAGGGAGGAAGGGAGGAGACAGAAGCATGTGAAGGGAATTGTCCCAAGCCTAAATCCTACAAACCTGGTAGCTGTCAATGAAAGTGGCATGAGCACATCAATGCCTCGCAGCCTTCTACTGAAGAGCAGTTCTGAAGCTGACTAGAGTCAGGTCAATACTTCTCTTAGAATCTCTTGGTGGAAGGAAAGATAAAAGCAAGGAATGCTCTTAATTTAAAAAGTAATGGTGGCATACATTTCCTCCATAAAGTTTTTCAAAATTTCCATTTTGTGATGTGTTTTAAATAATTTGAAATTGTGCTAAATGAGAAACAAAACCAAAGTTGTCCCTGCCAAAATTTCCTTTGAAAGACAAAATTTCATATTTCAGCCAGTTGAAATTTCAAGTAGGCGTTCTTCAGTAAAGAAACAGTTACAACACATTTTTATATCATAGGGAATAAGATGTCAGAGATTAGTGATAGAGTCTGAGGTCTACCAGAATGCTTCAAGTATGCTCCTGTCCAAGACAGTTCTTCAGACATTGTTAATTGTATGCAGCGGTCCCTGAGATTTGGTCTGGTTTGACTTTTCTCCATTCTCTCATCCTTTTCCATGCCCTTCTACCACCTTCTCTTTCTCTATCTCCCATTCTGCTTTCTGGGTTTTGCAGCTTGTTGGAAATGAGACCTTCCCACACCACGGTTAAACTGTTAGGAATACATTTGAATACACATTTAGGAAACATAGTCTGTGTCATGCTGCTATGATACCCAATTCAAATTGTTTAGATTAATGACAGCTGCATGCCTAATTTATTACTGTAATTATTGTGATAATTTAGAGGAGATAAATTGAAATCTATTAGAATTTAATGTAAAAAGCTGTAATTAGTCTGCTTTGGAGAGGGGAGAAAGCCAATACACATAACTGAAAATCCATTAAGCCAATTATAATGTTACTGAGGCAGAAAATATGCAGCCATCTAAAATATACCCATGACTTTAGCATAACTGTACCCTAAGCATACAAGCTCATGTGTCAGATTCCTTCATTAATTTAATAAACACATCAAGGCAAAAAAAGAGAGAGAATTCCTTAATCATCATAATTAATGCACATAGTTCAGACTGAGAGTTAGGGTGGGGAGATGGAGGAGAATAAAATTTTGTTGCCATTGAGCAATTATCATGTAAATAAAACAGCAGCAAAAGCATTGGAAGGGATTTACGGGAGAGGAGGGTACACTGCTAATCATGGCATAGGCTTTCTGAGCTATTCCCAAAAGTGCTAAAAGCCGTCCTAGTGCAATTAAAAAAATAATAAAAATAACAAAAAAAAAAAAAAGAGAGAAGAACAGCAATTGCTATCACCTATTTACTGTCAAATTAATTCAGCTGCTCCTGAGATGCCATCTGTATCAGGAGAGCGAGGGTGTCACTAGCTTTACGATCCATCAGGAGAAGTGAGAGCGCTGTTCTGTTTGATGGCTCTGATAATGGAAAGAAGCTAAGCAATTGCAACAGATACATCATAGATTTTCTCATAATTACCTGACCTGTTACACTGTGTCACTCTGCCGCCAAACACACTGTTTTTATGTCAGAAGCTGTATGGGCATTCTTTACTTTGATCATTCCGTATTCTGCAGATGTCAGCATTACTGTATTTTAATTGACTCTGGGGTAGCATTAAAAAGCACCTTCTATTTTGGTTGCTTAGACCTGATGAGACTGACAACCTGGCATTTATGAACATTAGGCCTTCACGGTAACTGTGTCAGGAACCGTGTTTTTCCTAAATCCCCTAGGTACGAATAGCAAAATGATGTTAGTAAACCAGCTGAAAAAACAGTGTCTATGCAAAGAGCACCTCTGACATTCTCTACCCATAAAAATGGCAAACCTTTTCATTAAATTAGACTCTGGAGTCAAAAGTGCATGTTGTATCCCAATGTGCAATTAAGAATTGCCCAGTATGTTGAAGAGGGCTAGAGCTGGAGAGGACTGAAGCTGTGGGTAAAAGTGTTGGTAACCTCAAAACAAGAGTTTCATATTCCCAGCATGCCCCATTTGCCAGGATCGTCTTTTCCTCCTCCTGCAGGAAGAGACAGCTAGCTTTTTCACTGCTTAGCTTTCTCAGAGCATTCAGTGTAATCCTCAAAAGTGACAGTTAAAATGCTAGAAATATTACAGGCTGCTGTAGTGGAGCTAATTTTTTTTTTTCCTTTTTAAGAAATATTCTTGGTTGAGTAAAAACAAACTAGACTGCATGTGAATTGTCCATATTTCCCACTGGGCTTTACCTAACAATTTATTTCCTAAGAAATCCACAAAATCTACAGGTACTAGCAAGGTGTTGAGCTTTCTGCTTGACTCACTGTCAATAGCTACCAATAATTGCAAGAGAAGTGGAAATCTAACTCAGACCCTCAGAGTTCAGTCCTTGCCTCCTTCACTGCTACTGCTTTAATACATGTTGAACAATAGATTGTGAAACGGCTCTTGCTTCACTGATAACATACAGAGACAGCGTTCCTTTCCCCCACCACTCCCACAGGTGGGGATGCTCCCCTTGTTTCTCCTCAGGTTCCAATGAACCTGGTTGGAAATTATGTTTACTGTTAAGGACCTTTCATGCAGATACCAGTAGACCTCAATGGTTGTTCCGCTTCAAGTCGCAGCAGCATCACTGTCTTACCCCCTTGTTGATAAATTAAATTATGTCAGAATACTTTGGAGCTGGACTAAATACATCTGCCTTCAGACATTACAAATTCACCATGTTGCATGTATGTTGATAAAAAGGTCAGGTCTAACACCAACCAGTATTATAAGGCACCTAACTGGTACATTTATTTTGAGTGTTTGTTAAAAAAAAGCTCTCCCAAGGCTCCATATCAAGTCAATGGAGCAAGCCAAGTGATTGTAAACATAGTAAAAGATCCCACTTCAGCTGATGCACACACTTCAGCAGGATTACCCTCCAGAAATCTTCAGATGGACTCATCGCTTTCCATTAAACTTAAGCCCTTCTTTCAGGTGAATGTACTCACTAAGGCCCTGAAATGAATCTGTAAACTATAAGCCTATAGTAGTCATTTAGACATCTAAGTTAGTCTCCACTGCAACTTTCCCATAGCTAGCTTTTACACATACCAAGACCATGGTGGATTCAGCTTTGGGCGTTTGTTTTATAAGTAGTTTTCAAGATGGTGTTTATGAACTACTGGTATGTCAACGAATATTCCAGCTTGTCTAGTGGACTGACTTTGTTGTAGCAACAAGGAAGGTGCTAGTATCAAGTGAGTAACACTCTCTAAATTTCACAAAGAGACAAAACTCTATTTGCATGATACAACTGTAATTGTATTTTTAGTCCATTGTTGTAAAATGAACCAGGATTAGTTTTGTGACCTAGAGATCAGAACAAGCAAGCAACAAAAGAACAAGCTCTCTGTTCAGTACTGCAGTAACAAAATGCATTCCCATCCCACTCTGTAAAGATAGGAAGGCTGCTTTACAATTAGGCTGAAGCTGTAAGTGTGGTGATCTGCACATCCTACAGCCCACAGTTTTGAAAAAAGGGTAGAAATCTGAAGCATCCTCACATAAGAGCCACAGAAATATTTAAAAACTGCATAATAAGTTCACTGTAAGAAACAAAGAGCAAGAAAGAGAGCTTTTAAAAAATAAGACTGAGAAATAGTCTGATTGCAAAATATAAAAACCCCCATAGGAAAAATATAGAACCTATCAGACTCAGCAGTCTTACAAATACAGGTCTTACAACAACTATTGGCTGGAATTTAAAAGCAAAAATATTATGACACTGGTTTTTATGAGTAAATGTGATTAACCACTGGAACAACCTAAAGAAATGATAAACAGTGTAACTTTTGATTCCTAAAAAGCAACTTTTTGATTTGTGAATTACTGAATTACTGTATTTATGCATTTAGTTCATGTCTATCTGCACATCAGTGCAGGTGCTTGGCTATTTCTTTCTGGCTCTAAACTCTGGCTTTTCTACTTCTCTCCTGCCCAACCCCCGTGCTACACAGCATGTGAGGAAATCCTTGTGGAATCATTCTCTAGACTGTCCCTTAGGCTCACAGAAACATAATTGAGCATCCTGGAGCTCCTGCAGATGAAAAAATTCCTTGCCTATAGTGATGAGACTCATTCAAAACCTTGAGTTTAAATGCAAGAGAGCATATTTCAGGGAACGTATTTCAGTTCACAGTCAGTTACAATATTTCACATAAAATATATAAGAATGTCTGGACTAGATAACACCATCTAGTTATATATCCTCTCTCTGGCAACAACTGATATTAGCTGTGTGGGGAAGATAATGAAAATTGGAATGTATGTAACGATGCTTCATCCCCCGTACAGACTTGAGATCTTCCAGGGCAAGAACTGGTATTTTTGTACTGCAAACCATTTGTTGTCATGGGTCCGGAGAAGGGCAACAACGCTGGCGAGGGGTCTAGGGAACACATCTTATGAGCAGTGGCTGAGGGGAGACCTTATCTACACACAGACACTGTGTAGTCTGGAGCAGAGTAGGCTGAGGGGAGACCTTATCGCTCTCTATGAGTACCTGGAAGGAGGCTGCAGTGAGGTGGGTGTTACTCTCTCGTCCCAGCTATCTAGAGATAAGATGAGAGGAAGAAGGTCTGAAGTTGCACCAGGGAAGGTTTAGACTGGATATGAGGAAGACTTTCTTTACTGAAAGAGTGGTGAGGCATTGGAACAGACTGCCCAGGGAGGTGGCGGAACCACCATTGCTAAAGGTTTTCAAAAAACATGTAGATGTGGCACTTCAGGACATGTTTTAGATGTCATGGTGGTGTTGGGTTGATGGTTGAATTTGATGATCTTAGAGGTCTTTTCCAACCTTAATGATTCTATGACTCTATGGTTGTGATTTAATCCCTGAGGCAGCTCAGCCCCACATGGCTGCTTGCTCACTTGCCCCCTAGTGGGGTGGGGGAGAAAACTGGAAGAGAATAAATGAGATAACTCATGGGTTGAGATAAAGACAGTTTAAGAGGCAAAGCAAAAGCCATGCACGCAAGCATATCAAAACACAAAATTCATTTACCACTTCCTATTGGCAGCAAGGTCGTCAGTCATCTCCAGGAAAGCTGGGATCCTTCACATGTAACAATCACCTGTGAAGACAAATGCCATCACTGGAAACATCCTCCCATTCCTTCTTCTTCCAAGAGTTTTATATGCTGAGTGTGACATCATATCGGATGGAATATCCCTTTGGTCATCTGGGGTCAGCTGTCCCAGCTGGGTCCCCTCCCAGCTTCTTGTGCATCCCCATATATTCTGAAGTACAACTTCTACACCTTTTTTGATTGTTTAGTTTCCATCATGATAGAGTCAGTGTCTTTTATATACAGTATTTGCACAGCTTCTCATAGATATTTAGATGAATTCCTATATTATTTTTGGATATCATAATCATAACAAATTGATCCAGGAGTTTTTGGTTGTTGGTTGTTTGGGGTTTTTTGAATTGTTTTTTTCCCTAACAGAGAAAATTGTCATGTACATTTCCTCGTTCCTTCCTATAACATTTTAAAAGCAATACTGGCAAGATATGAACAAATGTAATATATAAAATGTATTATTAGAATAGCTCTACCCATACATTAATAGAAGATTTTGCCACCTAGGACTGCCAACTCCACGATCTTAAAGCAGGCATGCAAAGTTAATTGAGAACAATTCTGAGAGAAAGATGGATCCCAAGGTATTTGAAGCCCTGAGGTAACCAGCTGGCCTGAAAATCTAATGGGAGGGGAAAAGTAATTAAATGTTCCAAGCAAATTGCCCCAGACTTATTGATATTGATTTAAAATCCAGATAATCCTCAGCATGATTTCCAAAGGAACTGAGCAATGGCCTTATGTAAAAAATATATGATAAAGCAGCACTAGTCACTGACTGTATCTACTGCACACACCCATCCAGTGTAGCACTTTCCTATGGCAAAACGCTGTAGCCAGCTTCACAAAGACAATGGGATTTTCTCCTTTTTGGTGGAAGGCAGACAGGCCTGTACTCATTTTCCTGCTACAGTTGTGCAACATTCAGTAAAACTGAGAAACAAAATAAATTCTTTTTCTTGTCTGCCACTGATAGAGGAAACATCCTAAATGTATGCCACATCATTACTGAAATCTTTCAGCTGACCCTTGTTGTGTTTCTACTCATTGACCTTCTTAAGCAACTTTCCACAGTACAGGACAAAGCATCAAAGGCAAATCAATGGCACCAAAACATTAACTGTTTTACTTTGAAAGGGGTAATAGATTTTCTGAGGAAAACAAATCCCATCTGTTTAATGTCCATCTGGTGAAGACAGTCTTGAAACATTTATTTGGCTACTCCCTGAATTTTAAAAGATTCTCAAATGGTGACCACTGCTCTTTGGAGTGGCTAGGAGTGTCAAGAACCACATTAAAGGATTGATCCTGAGGTTCTCCCTGTCTCTGCCAAAGGTCAGTACCAGCATCTCCAAGGTTCTTATCCAAAATTGTTTCACTAATGATGATAACCAAATATTCTTGTTAAAAGAATGCACATATAGTCACTATTTTTTTGAAATAATTACAAAGAACAGCTATGGCAGAGAATTACACAGCCTAATTAAATAATATACAGAAAAGCATTCTCTTCCATTGGTTTTTAAATGCCTACCTTTCCAGTGCATGGTGCCTACCTTTAAGGGGCAAGGTCACCATCAGTGCCTACTCTGGACCACTTGGACAGCTTGTTACTCTCTTTTACTTCTTCTGTGGACAACAGTAGCACCAAAGTGCAGACGAGAGGAAATGACAGCTTGTACAGAGCTGCTACAGGCACCAGGGGTGACACCTGCTGAGGTGACAGACCTACTGGCAAATCGTCTACTAGGAGTTCCCTTTGTTTTAAGAGTGTTTCAAGCTGAATATTTCCTATATGGGGCTACCAATGTATAGTGCTTGGTACTGAGGGAGCAGTTCACTCACCTGTATACTTTCTTTGGCATCATTCCATGCAGCTCCATTCTGTAGCTGCAGTATATACCAGATAAACAGCAGCATCATGTATGGCACTTCTGGGAGACAGGGGAGCAATGAGAAGCTATGGAATGAGGAAGTGATGCTTGGATGAGTGGCAAAGATATCAATAGTTTTACATTTTTGTGGTTGGCTGGCCCTGTTGGATCCCATAGTGTCTCAGAACTTTCCACCTGGTGTTGAATTTTTTTTTTTTTTTCAACCTTCCTTCAGTGATTTGCCTGACAATATTCTACAGGAGACACTTTTATTTGCATCACACTGAAAGTATACTTTTATTCAGGGGAGAGGGGAGAGGGACAAGTGATTCAACTGCATGTTTATGCTCAATCATAAGCTTAAGAGTTTTCCTGAGTATATGATCTACTCACAATTTCTACAGCTACTAGCAAATTGATCTGTGACATTTCCCATTTCTTTTTATTCCTTTGTAACTCAGCAACATTTGAATTTTCACTGCTGCTTTATACTGTAAAGTCTTCCAGGTGGTAACACCTCCTTACTCCTCGTTTTTCTTTCCTGCATTATATAACAGACATAGACTATCACTGAAACTCCCTCAACTCTTTTAAGTTTCCCTGTGAGGGAGAGATGCAACTAAATTCATGAGTAACTTCATTGTATTACAGTTCTTTTATTTTCTCATTTCAAGTCTAGTGACTGTCAGTGTGAACAGGCCAAATCCAGCAATGATTTTCCTGTGTATCAACAATATTATCTTATGAACTCCCCTGTGGTTCTGGAGATCAAAGCAGATTACAAATTGTAGCATTTGTACGAATGTTTTGCTTTCCAAACCCCTACAAGCCATTTGGAAATGTCTGCTGTGCGAGCCATGCAAGAACTGTATCATGGAGGATGATGATCCCTCTGTTCCATAGAGTAAGCACAGAGGTAGCTGAAGTGGAATGGAGAAATTTTACAAATAAGATTTAAAATATTATCCACCAAATAATAGATAAGGAGATGGCTCAATATATTTGGACTGAAAATACAAGTATGGACAGATTTCTGCCTGTGAATCCTAAAGATCTTGTAAGAACTGAAAAAAACCCATATCACAATCTATATTGAATCTAGAGCCAGCATTCACTGAGGTCAAGGGGAAAACTCTTGACAGCTTTCAACAGAGACTGGAACCTGGAGGTTAACCTTCAAGAGGAAAAATTCCTCACCTGATTTCTGCATAGTCTGGGTCATATAAAAGCAACTGAGAGATCCAGTTCCCATACCAGTTCAGTGGCAACGTTGCAGAGAACACTGCCAGTTACTGACTCACTGACCTAATTTAGACCTAAGGTATTAGAGGAGAATTAGAGGATAATAAATACTAGATGTGATGAAGGAAGGCGAGAAGTTTTGAGCCAACAAGTCACTCTCTTTTTAAGGAGTCTGGAAAGCATATTGCTTAGTCTGGCAAAAAGCAAGCAATTAGCAGTGCTCCTATCTCAGTAAAAGTGGGGACTTAGCAACCTTATTTACCCACTGCACTGGCAGAGAGAGCCAAAAGGATTACTCAGATGGGTGGATGTGGGTTAGATGAACACACCAACAAGACTGGAACCATCTAACTGATGTGTGTGGAAAATCAAGGTTTGGCCACAGATCTGTGTCGATGAAGAGGGATGGCCCATGAGCCTCGGACATTTATATGGGAGGCTGTGCTGCTGTGGAGAGCTCGCTGGGCTACCTCTGGGGCTCAGTGTTTTACGCAGGTGCTTTCCCCACTCTTCCCTACAAGTGCTTGCACTCAGCTTGTCGTCATGTCTGGGGCTCAGCCCTGGAGGCAGTGGGAAGGCAGCTGGCCTGGGACTGCCTGGTGGACACTCTGCCAAGAGAGAAAGGAAAACATTTCAAGGGAAATTACTCCCCAGGAAGTACATCGAAGTTCAGGAGCTAGTGATAAGTTATTAAGGTGATCTTTGTTAGTCTTGTTGGCATCCCTTGCCACTGTGCCATGGATCACACACACCCCAATGCATGACAACAGACCACAGTGAGCTTGACTCCAGTGACTACATCTTCTTATGCTACCCTGAAAATACATATACTTTTTTTTTTTCTCAAGTTTTTTTCACATGCTGCCTCCAGGGAGCAGAAGTAGATGGCATCTTCCAATGATAAGACTATCAGTCCTGCTAAAAATATCACATTGGATGAGAGGGGCAGCCCCTGAATGGCCTTGCAGAGGAGTGTTGGGGATGAGGGCTGTGGCTGGGCACTGGCATCCAGGCAGTGATGGCACATGAAGAGAAGGGATATTACAAAGGAAGGATGCACCCGCTCCCATCTCTTTCTCTCCAAAGGCTTTGAGGGCTTTGAAGACATGGGGTGCTTCCCAGAGTTGTGCAGTGCACGTATTTGGACACACAAGGTTGTCTGATCGCAAGAGAACGCTATGAGACTTTTTTGATAAAGATGAATATCTGCATACCCAGGGAATTTACAGACATGGCTTGTACCTCTCTAGTAATTGCTATAGCTACAGATCACTTGGATATTTTGTTTTGCTTTTCAGGAAGAACTATCTAATAAAACAATTGAACAGACCTTTACTTGACAGGATCTTCCACCTGCTAAAATAATGTGGGTGTTCATTTTTTATTGAAACAATAAAGATAAACACATGTTTGCTAATTGTTTTGGTAAGAATAGTAAACAGAATAAATGGGAGGAAACAAGGAGGGAAACATGCAGGGCTCAAGAATGTATTAATACTAAAGAGAAAAGGTTCTTATTAAAGATTAAAAATTTAAAAAAATTAAAAGCACTCTCTGGTTATGAGAGTGAAATAATTTAACAGTCTATATTTAACAGTGTAATTTAACAGTGCAGAAATGAAAATGAAGAAAGAGGAGACGTAGTTGGTAGCATTCATGTCAGAGAGAGAAATGGATAGAACAATATAGAAGTAATATGTGCTTTTGGATTAAGAAAGAATAATATGCCACCAGAGAGAGTGCTGTGTTGCCAGAAATACATCTAAAGATGGTGAGAAAGTCATTAAACGGAGCTGCATTTGGCAATGATCTGAATGACTATGCTCCCTGTAAAAAAAACATTTGCCCTATTGTCTATTTTATTTGCCCTTTTGTCTACTTTATTTACGGTGTGTTCACAGCTTTGCTGATGGCCCATGTGGGAACACTTCAGTGTATATTTGATATGCCTTAATTTTGCTTGATGAAAGATTGCAAAATTAAACCAATGGACAAATTCTTGGCTTTGCTGAAGCCAATGGCAAAAATATCACAGCTTCTGGCTAATCTACTTACTTTCACAACCAGACATATTTTACAAGTCTTAGTCATTTGCCAAACTGCTTTAAAAAAGGACTTCACTCTGACTAAACAAGTAAGAAAAAAATTATCCTGAATATAATATTAATATGTGAAATCTGTCATTTTCCTGCTTACTTCACAAGTTTAAGTGCCTGAACATGTTTATTCTTTAACCAGAGGTATGAAACACATCAATAAGCCTTGTCTCTGTGATCTGGTAGGTTACACCATTTGCTAAAATATGTAAATATATTAAAGAGAACTTCTTGAAAAGAAAATAATTTGATTTCAGTATATGTGTTCCTCAGTAGTATGAGTAAAGTAACACACAATGAAAGCAGTGAGGGTTCATTCTGCAGCTGAGCAAGGAATCGAGACAATTTTACTGTGAAATCCAGAAAGTTTGGTACATGTAACAGAGATTTATGAATGACAGGCACGACCAAAGTCTGTCATGTACTCCTCTTCCATTATAGCCACTGAATGGCTATGTGATGGAGCATCAAAGCCCTTCAAATGTATGCTTTTCTTGACTGTTCTCAGGTTAGGCTCTGTCTGGATTCAACTCTGATGATAAGCCCTTCAAACTGCACAGGCAGTTTGATCAGAGAAAAGCAAAATGCTGTCTATGAATCTAAACTGCAGTGAACTAGATCCTCCATAATGCTAGTGAACTAGGTAAGTGTTTCAAAGGCTGTCTAACTCTACTTCAACATCAATTGCCAAACTCCATCTAAGAAGTTTTTACACAGGAACAGAGAGCAAATATTTTAAACTCCTTCTTTTTTTTTTTTTTTTTTTTTCTCTCCTTTTTTTTTTTTCCTCTCACAAAGGGATGCCAGAATGCCCATTTTTTAATAATGAGTACTCCCAATTGAAGCACTCCTTTCAATCAAGGCCACAGGCTAAAAACCTAAAAGACAATGGTAGCAGGAGTCTCCTGGGATCTTGGACTGCTGCATTATTCCATCTCCAATATGCAAGCCTAAGACATAACAAGAGTTAAAAAGGCTGTGTCAGGAATATCAACTCTGACATTTCTCTTTGTAACTAATTTCGTACAGTTATGTTACTGAACTCCACATAAGCAGTTCATTTATACCTTGGAAAAGGAGGGAAGGAAAAACAAACATCATGTGTAATGTTAATGTAGGAGGCAGCAAAATTTATATCAACTATTCTCACATAGTATATTGGAATAAATGTGTTTTAGTGTTTTATAGGAAGCTTGCATAAGTAAATCTTTTAAAACTAGCTATTCTGCTGTACAGGTATATTTGTCTAGCATCAGCTTGTCTCTAAGGGCCATTTCCACAGCATTTAAGTGCCTTACAACAAATCAGATTATATTCAGGCAAACTCAAAATCATTTACTTCCTCCTCTTTTTGCATGTGTGTATGTACACACATATACATACAAGTGCATATACTTTTATAATTTCTAATGAGAAAGAGTATTGAGATTTTATGCGCCAACATCCTTAAACTGAAAATTTTGATGCAGATTGAATAAGACAAAAACATCTATACATTTTTATTTTGACCATTGTTGCACCCATGCCTGTAGACTGACAAACTTATGAAAATCATTTCAGGAGCTAGATCAATTTAATTTGTTCTTCAAACTCAGTCCCTGAATGATTACTGGAAAAGCAGATGTTTATTTTCCAATATTTGTCAAACACTGGCTTAACAGAGAGGTGTCGAACAGAAATTGCCCAGAGAGACCTGGTGCAGGAGCCACCCTGTCACACCTCTGACCCTGTGCATGCAGCTGGCATCACACAGATGCTTGGAGACATGGTGAATGTCCTAGCCCAGCTTCCATCTGCTGTAAAAAATACACAGGCACAAAGGGGAGCCCAGTTAAGCCTGGTGAAACTGGTGCTGTGCCCTCCAGATGCCAGGAACAATGTACAAAAGGCAGTAAGAAAGCTGCCTACGTGCCCTTTGTTTTCACGCTTTCATAGTTAAGCTGTGCAGCCTTATTTAGTAGGACTGACAGCATAACCTACATGGCACAGCTTTTTTGACCAGTTCTGAGCATTGATTGTACTTTATTTATTTGGCACTTGAGCTATCAAAGGGAAAAAGTGCCCCTGGCAAGCTAGGTTGCTGTAACAATCTGTGCATTTTAAACTGCCTGCATCTACTTAGTTACTATAACTACTCCCAACTGTGTGATTAAATACAAATGATGTTTCCATATATTAACTGCAAGCTTCTTTCCAATATGTGCTGAACATGATACTTAAAACATAGGATTTTCGAATGGAATAACATTTATGGGAATAATTTCCCAAATGTGTATGATTATTACTTGTGAAGATGTATACACCAGTTAAAATCCACAGTATGATGTGAAATCGTTTCTAATCTGCTGAGAATGGAAACAGAAAAGCAAAATTCTGCTTTTACACAAAGAAGTCTCTCAAATAAATCATCGACTTTTTTGTCACTCAGACATTAATACAGTGCTCAAATTTTTACATTCTGTATGTTATTTATGTGTAAAAGATATTTTTTTTTACTATATTAATACTTTTTTTATTAATTTATATTGTTTTAAATAGAGGATTTAACATTTGAAATTCTCTTCAATTCCTGTTCTGTTTTTTGGTTGTTTTTTTTTTTTAAATGAGCTAAACTTTAATCAATGAATTCCTGACCCTTAATGGAGTGGTTACATCAATGCATTTTGAACAGAACAACAATCAAGCTGGTGAAGTAAATAAAAAATCGTGTGAAACTGAGAATGGTAGCTCACTCCAAATCAACCAGCTATGTTTCTCTTCTAAAGGTGCTCGTTTTGTAAGCAAGGGAATTATGATAATCTGTTTAATCTGAACTTCTATAATGCATTTGATAGAGCGTGTAAATGGTTAACAAAAAAAAAAGTCACGCAACAGAAAGCTGTCAGGAAGAGGGAAAAGGAAGGGTCAATGTGATGCAGGACTTATTCAAGTCTGAGGTCTAAAACTGATTTCTGAGTGAGCTTCCAACCCTTAAAATTGTTTACTTTCAACCGCAGTTCATATCATGAGCTCTTATGTGGTTTATTCATTGTCTCTTTACTCACGGAATGAAAAAGATGTGAGAGACAGAGGCATGAGAGAGGCAAACATACTGTCAGGTTGTGGAAAGAGACATGTTTCTGGTAGAGGGAGAGAAGAAGAGATGCCTTTGCACATGACATTGGGATTAGCTTAATCTGAATCCTAGAATCACAGAATCACTTTGGTTGGGAAAGAGCTCTAAATCCAACCATTAACACTAGTCTACCAAGTTTGCCTCTAAGCCATATCCTGAAGCACCACATCTACATGGCTTTTAAACACATTCAGGGGTGGTAAAGAAGCACCTCCCTTGGCAGCACATTCCAATGCCTGACAACCTTTAGGTGGAAAAGTTCTTCCTAATGTCTAAATCTCCACGGGAGCAGCTTTAGGCCATTTCCTCTTGTGCTGTCACTGGCTACTTGTGAGAAGACACCAGCTCCTGCCTCTCTACAACCTCCTTTCAGGGCATCGTAGAGAGCAATCATGTCTCCCCTCAGCCTCCTCTTATTCAGACTAAATAGCCCCAGTTCCCTCAGCCACTCCTCATAAAACTTGTCCTCTAGACCCTTCACCAGCTTAGTTGCTCTTTGGACCCAATCCTGCACCTCGATGTCTTTCTTGTAGTGAGGGGCCCAAAACTGAACACAGTGTTCGAGGTGTGGCCTCACCAATGCCAAGCGCAGAGGGACATCCGCCTCCCTGGTCCTGCTCGCCACACTACTTCTAATGCACCAGCCAGGGTGCCAGGAAGTAACGTGTACTTCACATCCACATTCAGAAAGACATGATCATGTGCAGGAGGGGCTCTGAGGATGACGAGGGGAAGCAGCTCACAGATAAAAACCATGAGCAGTCTGAAGGAGGCTTACCTGTAGCCAGCTTCTTCACCCTATTCTGATAACTAGGCACTGCTGAAGGCTGTCATTGAAATCTCCTCCTCCACTGTGATTTAGGAATGTTTTCCTTCGGCTTCACTGCCTGGAATCCACCCCTGGGATGCTGAGAACTGAGGATATCTCCTCATATTTGTTCTTTTGGAAAGGGCGATTAATGGTCTTCAAAACCTCTAGTCAGATTCAGGTACCTCTAAGAGGCTTCCATGGCAGAGACTTACAACTTGCCACTCGGATATTCAGGATGACAGTACTTTCCATGCACCCTATTCAGAAAAGCATTGGAGATCATTTGAAGCAGAAAACAAATAAAACGGGTGTGTGTCTTTTATATAAGTCATGGTTAGTGCATTAGCAGGGAAGTGACAGTACATCTGTTTCCTAGACATTCTAGCATTAAAAAAACAATAAAAATTACCCTCTGTAAAACCTTGAAATAAGGTAATGCTGGTGCTTGAAATTCTTTGCCCACCTGTGTGGCACAGAGGACATGGTTAGTAGTCCTGATTTCTGCTTCCAGGCAGCACTTACAAGGCAGAGCTGTAGAGAATTGCAACTTTCCTTTCTTCTGGCAGATGCAAATGATCTCACAATGTACTGTTACCTGTTTTAGTCAACAGTGAACAAGTGTATATATAATGCACCTTATGTAAATGGAACTACCTACATACAACATATCAACTGGGAGGACTGTTCGGTCAAAGCAAATAACCTAGTGCTCCTAAAAGAATAGTGAACTTTCTAAGGTACAAGGGTTAGAAGTATTTTCTCACTTTTACCAAAGATGAAGCAGGAGATTACTTACCCATTCCTTCTTTCCATATAATGTGTGTCCAACAAGAAGCTGGATCATTTGACTTGGCGGTCCTGGGGTAACAGTTGGACTTGATGATCTTAAAGGTCTCTTACAACCAAAATGATTGTATGTTTCTATGATTACAAGCACTCAAAAGTAAATGATCAATGAAAAATAACATATCCATATGTTGGAAGAGCCTTGAAGAAATGTGAGCATAATCTCAGGTTTTTATGTCTCAAACTAACTGTTACAAAAGATGAAGGGAGATTTTTTTAATCTTAAAAATATTCCTTGGGCAAGCCTGAAACAAAATGGACTCACAAAGAAATTAAAAAAACAAAAACAACATCAAACTGATATAAATGGTATCTAGCATATTTTTGTCTACTAAAATGTAAGTAGATTAAGTTTTGCATTACCTCATATTCTTTCTTTTCAGGTGCACATGGTTCTGAGATGCAGACCAGATTGAACACGTCAACGTCTGCAATTTCTGGTTATTTTTGTTTATTGCTCTTTTTCTTTTCTCTCTTTTTTTTTTTTCCTTTCCTGGCTGGACAACAAATGTTACACCTAACATTTCACATTTGAAAAATACAAGCTGTTCCTGTAATGATCAGAGCATTTAGAGAAAAGCATTGAATCTGACAGATTTGTGTAAGATAAGAGTTTTGTAGTTAAAAGTTTTGTGTTTCTTTATCTTTGTGCTTACAATATAGGTTATATATTTTGTCTGAGTTCTGAAAATATAGCCTTTTTGTATCCAGTTCTTAATGAAAACAGAATATTATACCATGAAAGGTGACCTATTGAAGGCAAAGTGCTAATAAGTAGCAGATTGTTCAACATGACCTAAGCCCTTTTTTTATTGAAAAATGAGATCTACAAAGGTACTTTGTAACATGTTTCATAAGGACTTAATTTTGCCCAGCACTAACAGGGCCATTAAATCTACTTAGAATCTGGATTACAAGAAAACAAGGATATTTGTATTCTCTTTTACTTTTTTTCTGAAAGTAAAAAGGCATGCCTCTTGTACTCCCTTAAGATGTTTTCTAAAGAAACAAAAGAAATTTACTACAATATCCTCTCTGGGGGAAGAGTTAGAGAGAAAAAGGCAGGGACAGCGAGTCAGAGGATGAGCTGTGGAACTGACATTTTTTTTTTTACCATGAATTACAGATGATTGTGCAACTCACCAGAGGCCTAATGAGCACTCTTCTAATGCAACCAAGTGGTTGTCTATGGCGCAGCCACACAGTCTTACATCCACCAGTCCCTGCCTAATTACAAAAGCAATTGCATTTCATAGGTGTATTCCTGTAAAAGTGGGAGCAATGGCCAAGCAGTAAACAAGCTGTGATTGTTGCTGACCAGGGCTTTTGCTGTTGTGCCATTGCTACCTTGCAAGGCCACCCCCATATCTCACAACCTATTTCTTAGACTCACCCATTGGCCTCTTCAAGGCCAGTACTTCACATGTCTTTGAAGAGCACGTAGTGCTGGGGTGCCATGGCTCAGAGATGTCACCAGAAAATAAATCTCCTGCATTAGAAATTTAGCTGTAGCTGGAATCTCCATCTGACCCAGCTCAGACCTCCTTATGTAGTGTCATTGATCCTAATTCCCCTTATTTGGGCCAGTGAGTAGTGAGGGGCTTTTCTGCTTTGGATGTTTAGATGTGATCTGAGAGCCTTTACTGTTACACCCCAGGACGGAGACAAGTAGTGATAGGATGAGTGACTCCTCATAATCTGAGGCACTAACTAGGCCTGAAGCAGGACTATGTTTATTGATAAATAAAGATGGGCTGGGACAGATACAGACTTCTTTAGGCACATAAAACTGCAGAAGTTTTTGGTGTCTCCAGAATCTTGTAGACACAAACATGGACATTAAGCATGTTCAGATGTCGAAGGGTTTTGTGAACATCACCTGTGCTTAAACATAAGACTTAACTGTTTTAGTTTTCATTGCTCTTTCAAAAGTCTTTAACTTTATTTTGACACATTAATTCAGCTATAAAAGTAGTACAAAAATCCTTCCTTTACCAGTTTTAAGGTTACTTGAAGTACATACTCAGATTGCAAGAGAAATTGAAGGAGATTCAATAGTGGCCATTTTCTTCATGTAATACAAGAGAATCATGACCTCACTCCCCCTCCCCACTTTTAATGCTGCCAGTATTATAATGTGGGTTGCTTGTCTGTGCTTTTCTCAGATGTCCCAGGAAGTAGGAGGGAAGGTGGAAACTGCCTAATGCAGTTTTCTTAGACCTGTGAACTGGTACCAGTGG
>NW_008617250.1:0-17583 GCF_000691845.1 Merops nubicus | reverse complement strand
TCCCTTTCCTGCCTATTTTGGTCTCCCTGGTGCTGGGAAACTGTTCGCAGACCAGTTGCAGCTCATGAGCCTAAGACTGGTCTTTTTGTGACATGTATCATGTAAGTGAGCTCATTTGGAGGGAGGCAAGGAAGGAAACATTTGAGGAAATAGTTATGGAAATGGCTAAAAGTTTGAATTATGAGGACTTCATACCGTTGGTCTCCTACAGTTTATCTTAGCTTTTCTGTCTGCAATTTCTTATTCCTTGTTTAGCATAAAAAGACCTGAAACCCTCCTTCTAGTAAACTCCTTCAATTTATGCTTTGCTAGACTTTTACTATAGAGTTTCTGGGATAAATTCTGGGATGATTATATCCCTGGTGGTTGCCTTAGAGTGACAAAAGGGGCCAAAGTCTATGCCCTGGCTTCAACAGCTTGCAGAAGTACAACGAGACTTACACTTGCCTCTTGTGGAAGAACTGAGAGAGTTGATAGGAATCGAGATGGGGTCAGGACAACTCAGAGATGTCCCAGAAACACATTTTAATGCAACCTTTTGTCATCTTACAGACTGCTGCAGCAGCACCGGTAGTTAACCTTTCCTCGGCCTGAGACTGGTACCTGTTCCTCTGGAAAGCTCAGACAGAAAGCTCCACCAGCACAAAATGATTCCCACTACAGAACAAGTACAGCTGTGCACATGGTGGTTCACTGACTCCAGGAAAGATGTGCAGCAGAACAGGGAAATAAAGCAGCTCTCTTGGCTGTCAGGCCCCTGCTCTAACCTCTAGAGCACACTTCATAAATGTTTGAATCTTTAATAAAATCTTCTGGGTGTCTGCTTTCTGCAACACTGTTTTAAAGTATTCATGGGTTATTTGTTTATGACTCTTAAACAAATCTATTAAACACTCTACATTATTTTTAATTTCCCCCCCCCCTTTGCTTTAATAATTGATATTGTTTTGGATACATAAGTATGTCCTAAGAGTATTTGTCATTTCCTAATATTTACAGTGGGGATTTTTTTTTTCTATAAAACTATGGATTTTTTCTTCCACATAGAGTATGCTTCTCTGTTACATGCACATTTCAGAAACAGTCACAGACAATGCATCTGGCAATGGCATGTGGATTTAGAGGAACTGCAGTCATGTTGCTTGGAAAACCTCGGGGTTTAATTTATTTATTTGTCACGTGGTCACAGAGAATAACTACACCCCTCATATAAAATGTTACAGAATTCTGTCAAGTTATGGATAAAAAAATACTGGCACGATCCCATCTATTTCAACAATTATTGAACTAGGACTGGGTTTTATGTCTAACATTCTGGGAATAGACAAGGTGGTGTAAAGGAGAACAGAGGAGTCCAGAGGAAAATCAGAGTCTCTTAGATAAGGACTTACTGCAGGCAACTCAGAGATAAAATTTAATAAACTTCTTACTTTATGGGAAGAGTGGAGGGAAATCCTGAGCAGCTTTCTGCCTACATTTTGCAGATAAAAGTAGTCAGGAAAGTCAAAAAGCTGAAACAGTCCTATTCCAAATTGTTGCTAAGTGCTGGATGCTATTTTGCTATGCTTCTGGTAACTTCAGAAGAATAAATAATAAATAATAGAAATAAATCAATAATAACTAAATCGAATTAAATTTTTCTGCCTGTGGTCAATAAGCCATGTATGCAATGATTTGTGGAGTGAGAGCATTATTTTCCGGATCAGGCTCACCGGGTGGCAGTGCTATATACAGTGTATTAGTGACAGTGGCTTTTAAAGAAAAATCTTGTTGCTGCCAGTGGGAAAGAGGACAGCAGCAAGAAAGGTTTGGTCAAGAAAACTAGAAGGAAGAAGAGAAAGGAAAATGCAGTTTGGCTCCTGGAAGGCCAGAAAGGGCAGGAAATATTTTCCTACATTTATACAATTGTGACGCTGTGTTGGGGGCAAGTGAGAGTCTACTGGGGTGCCTGGGACTATGTGCCAGTGAAGCCACCTAGTTTCATAGATAAGACCATGTATTCCACCTGATGTCAGTGTCCTCTTTCATTGCCCCTGCTCCTGTGGCAATGAAGGAAGAAGCAGGTGGTGACTGGAGATTCAACTATTAGACGCTCAGAAAACTTCTTGTGACCACATGGTACTTGGCCTCTTGGGTACAAAGTGAGAAGATTTTACAAGATGTCACTGAAAAATAATACTTATGTAATATCTCTGTAAACTAGAAACAGAAGAAAAAATATAGGTATGGAAGAGCACCTGGAATACTTCAACAAACAAGCTCGATGTAGCTAATACTCAACACATCTCTGAAAAGGCCAAGAGGGAAGTAAAATCACAACTGCAATGAATAATGAAGGCAAATTACACCACCTATAAAGCCATTTGACTTGCCTGATCAATGTTAAGCAATAGAATGTGCAATACAATAAGCAATACAAGTGCTTATTTTCGTACATCAGTACTAAAAAGTGAGGCAGGAGATAAATTTTCTGAAGACAATAGATGGCTGTTTTTAGAAACAAGTAGACTCAGAAACCACAAGAAAAGAAGCTACTTTGGATATAATTTGGAGTGACACACGGGATCCATTCCAGTGGGAGTTTCTGTGATAGTGACTACAGTACTGAAATTCAAGAGAAGTAACTGTGTAAAAATGAGGTAACTGGGCAAAAATGAACAAATAAACAAGTAAAAAACTTGTAAAAGCAGCTGTCCAAAATGAAAGAAGCCTAGGAGCAGCCTGGAGGCTGTTGAAAAATATTGTGCTAGAAGTCAGGTAAGAAGTGTGCCACAATTCAGAAAGCAAACAAAGCAGTTCAGAAAACCACGTCAAGCCTTAACTAAAGAGTTATGCAGGCTACCACAGCCTAGAAAGGAATCTGGCCCAAAAAAGGAGAACAGGAAAGCCATACACACAGCGAGGTAAGAGTAAATAAAATGTGAGAAGGACTGAATGGAACATGAAGAGTATGACAAGGAGTTCCCTGAGAGCATCCATCGCAGGAAGCAGGTAAGGGGTTAGCGGGACCATGTTGCCACCAAAATGTAGAGGGGGAACACAGTCCAGGGTGACTCCCATGTACCAAAGGGCTCTGGAGGGGTCCCGGAGCCACAGCCCTGTAACTCTGCCTCCAGTTCTGCCCACTGAGCACGTGCTGGCTGTTTTCAGCAACAACCTGGAAAGGCAACGCACAGTAAAATCTTAAAATCTATTTTGGGTAGACACCAGATTTACAGATTGTAAGAAACTCCAGGAAAACCTCAGAAAACTGATTTGGGAAAAAAGCGACAGGTGAGCCTAAATATCAATAAATGCAAGGAAATGGATCTAGGGAACAGTAATCTAAACCATATTTGCACGACACTGAAACCTGAGCTGTAAATGCCAGCTGTAACTGAGCTGCAACTACCAGAAAGAGACCTTTGAGTCTTCACTGACTGGTTTTCAAAATCATTCTCAGTGCAGTGGCAGATGCCAAAGGGAGTAATCTTGAATATCATCAGGCAAAAACATCAGCAAGGTATCAGACCAAGACAGGTTTTTCATCACTGTATTAAGCTGGGATGTGCCAAGCCTCAAATGCTGCGTGTGAGGTTCTGGCTCTGTGTCTCAGGAAGGGCTCAGAGGAGTTGGAGGTGATGCAGAAGAGGAGAATGAAAAGGACCCAGGGGATGAAATAATTGGCTTCCAAATGGAGACCATAAAGGTTTGGGACCCTTCATTTTGAACAGGAAGAGTACGTGTGACAGAATCAGGAGGGTGCTGTGTAAACTGAACACAGAGCTGTTATTGACTGAGTCCTTGAATGTGATGAAGCAAGAGGCAGACTTGTTTAAAAGCAAGTGCTCTTTTACTGAGCACATAGTGAGCTCTTCTACCTTGTTCTCACAGCACAGTGAAGGCGAGTATTGCCAGCAGGCTGAGAAAGGGAGAAGACAAATTCATTGTCAGTAGGTCTATAAACGGATACCAGAAGGGCAAGAAAATAACCCTCTAAAATCCCTAATCCAGCAACTGCAGAAACTGGTACAGTGAGAGGGAAGTAGTCTGCCATGAAGTGGCCAGGTTCACGTGTTAAATGTCCTATTGCTGTTTCTGCAGAGGACCAGACTGAAGGGGCCATTGGTTCTATTCTGTTGGGCATCTCCTCTCTCACATTCTCGTATAATGGCAGTTTGGAGAGGGGAAAATGTGTAATTCCAAAGTGCACCAAGGAATACTGCTGTCTGACTTAATCTCTGTACCTTGCCTCAAAACCCTTTTGTGCTGAAATTGCTGAAAAACATGGCTATACTTAACTATCCCAGCTATAGCACCACTCATGCCAACAAGAAATTACACTATAAATATACCCAGCTTCCAGATGGAAACTGCTTAGATTTCGTTTATCAGGCAACAGAAAAGTGGAGTCAAAAACAAACAAAACCATTACACTGGCAGAAATATGCTTAGTGGCCAAAAAATACCTGAAGGATGAGCTCAGGCCTTTGGATTTGAGGTCAGCTTGTGACGGAATTTTACAACTTCAGAGCTGCCTCTGTGTAGAAAGCAGAGCTGTTCCCTACTATTTTTATAGCTATTCTTAGTTAGCTGCTGTTCCAGCCCTCATCCCTTTACTGGCATTTGCTAGGCTCTGTGATTATTTGCTCAGCTTTCTTCCATTTTCTCCTTGACCACATCTAATCTTTATTTTTTCTTTTGTGATCTTCTTTACTTCTATGTTCTGCACTTAGAGACAATATAAGGGATCTGCCAGACTAGGGCAGCTCAGACCACTGCTTTTACATCTTCTCAGATGAAGTGTGAGAATCACTCTAGGCTGCCAGTTTCTCTTTCCTCCCTTTCTTCTTGCAAGAGGTAGACACAAACCTGACTCTCTCCCTTGCTGTTCTCTGGCTTCTCGAGGTTTCTCCCACTTTCACTCTACTGTACTATTTGCTCTCACGAAGTACAACAGTTTCTATACACCCTGATATATACAGTAGTAGCTCTACAGCCTGATGTAGATGGGTATAGTCAAGGAGCACAGACACTGTAGGGTTGGCTTTTAGGAGTACCGGCTTTGCTCTTTACTAACAAAACAACTGTGTCTGAAAGAGGCTTGTGTGGTATTTCTGGGGTTTTATTTCTAAGCTAGGCTAGGAATGTGAGGCAGCACAGTTGTTTGGCACAGAGGAGCTGGCTTGCCTGGGCTGGTTTCAGAGAGTGCCGTCACATAGTTCAAGTGGGGTGATGGCCCTGTGGTATAAAGTCATATTGCCCTTTCATGTCAGGGCAGCTGGCTCATGTCCTCCCTTCCCCAGCGCTCGTCTGCGTGTGTGTCAATAAGTTACTTGATCTATGCTCTTGCACCAGTCTCTTGAGCTTAACTGCCTGAGAAAATTTGGAAGCATGAAAGCAGTTGATCTTTGTGGGCTGTTTAAAGTCTCCTTCTATCAGGAAATCTCAGTGTTTGCACAGCAAAAATCAGAGGACAGAGAATGAAAGGAGAACATGAAAGAGCCTACAAATTATGTTAACACAAAAGTCACAAGTAAAAAATTACTGTGATGTATTAAAAGCACTTCCACCTACAAGCATTTCTATTTCCTCCTTAACTTTTAAAGCCATAAAACACATGAATGCTGAAGGGAAAATGGTTTGTGCAAAGCACACTGAATGCTCATTTGCTACCAGCACCAATAGGTGTAGACACTACAGCGCAGCAACAGACACACTGCCCCACAACTATTGCTCCTTTCCCTGCATCTTCATACGTACAGCTCAGGCATTGTCAGCGTGTTTGTTTCAGATTTTCCCGGGCAGGTCATGAGGCTGGTTTCCAAAAGAGAGCTAACCACCTACTCCCTCTTGGCAGCAGCAGCCTATGGTCCTGGGGTGATGCAGCAGTGACATTGTCCTTGTGCTCTTGCTAAGGTCTCTTCCCCACTGCAATTTTATGGTGGGCTTCAAGTCTCCCTACTGCCTTTATCTGGGGTAGAATAGACAGCATTTTTAGAATGATATACTTATTTTAATACTGTCATAAACAGATTTTATGGCAGCAGAATTATTTCCAGTCAAACCATTGGCAAAACATAAAGAATCCACACTAAGCTTATGACTTCTATGATGTCTCAGACATAAAAAAGGGGACTAGATTTCTTTTTTGGAGGGGTGTCTTATATTGTCTTCCTGAGTTTCTCATGCACACACTATTTTCCAACATAATCCCTAAGTGTTTCCTAGCCTCAGTTCATTCACTAGACCTTTAAACTGCTTGCTTTGGCTTCTCTAATAACAGCTCTTCTGGCTCACACAGATAGATTGTACTTCACTCTTTTACTTTCTATCTTTCCACGCTATTTTTTGTTCCACAGTAAAGTATATTCAGGGAATTATATGCTACTTTGAAAGTGGATTTACAATTTGACTACAAGAAGAATTATGGAATGGAGGAATTTCATTCTGAGTATCTTTTCAGAGTTGACCTTCTTTTGAGGTGGAGAAATTGGTGAAGAGGATAAACGGACAGAAAAAGAGCAAAAGAAAAGCGTTTGCTGCTATGAAATGGTTTATCCAAATAGCTTAAATCTTGCCACTTAGCTGGTACAGGTAGCCTGTGGCTCACAGAAATACTTCTACTTCTTCTGAGGAAATGAATCCTCTTCAGAAAATAAAGATTCCATTTTATTGTTTTACAGGTACCTTCTAAGCCATGTTGAGCAGACAACTGTGGCTTTGCTATTTTTACTAGCCCGCTTGAAAAGTTGCTTTTTTTTATTGCCAGGGTCTGCCACTCAGACTATGTCAGGTGAGAGGACAGAGTCTTTTACTGTTGATACCCTTCTCACATGTCCCACTGTGCTGAATACTCCTGTTACTTGTTTCCCTTTCCAGTGAGATGTGTATATGCATCCCAGTTTGCAAAAGGAGGATTTTGGTATATCTTTTCATGTATTATGGTCTGCTGTATTCTTCAAAATGGATGAATGTGAACTCATCTAAACCTCCATATCCCAAACTCTTCCCGTTACAGCATGAGGAGCATGAGAAGTCAAACTTGCAAAATGAAACTTGCCTTGACTACGGCCTCACACAAAGAAATGTGTTTAGAGTTCAGTTTGAATTATATCAAATCCTTAATGTTTTTTCTCTATCTAGATATTGAGTTTTGATATTGTAGCTGGATGCAGCATGAAGAAGTGAGCAAGTCTTCCCTTTATTCTCCTCTGTGGAATTTACACTCCACGTAATTTCAGTCCAAACCTCAAATCTACAAACCAGTTCAACTGCTGATGTTGAACCTCTTTCAATACAGAACTTGATTCTAAGCACTTCTTGATCTCATGTTTAAAGTGTATGGATCATGTGTAAAAGTAAATGCAATGCATTAATTGCTAAATGCTGTCTCAGTGTTCTAAAATCAAGTTTATTTTAAAAGGGAAATTCTATTAGTGATTAATATTGATGCTGTTTGATCTCAGAAAATCCTCTGAGTCTAGGGCAATTCAAAGTGCACAGCGTATAAAGTTAGGAATGCGTGCTGAAACTCTAAAAATAAAATAGTGTGCAAAGACATGAAAAATTGTCAAGAAATCTGGAAGAATTCATATGTCTACATATGTTCCTTTTGAAAAAAGAAGCTCTAGGAAATACTGAGCTGTGGATTCCAGGATGACAGGGAAGCTATAAGGTGGGAAGACCAGGAATATAACAAAAATGTGAGTGCATTCCACAAGAAATATTTTTTATTTGAAAGGCAGCAAGGAAAAGAACTCAGTGGGTAAACTTTGCCAAAAATTAGAGCATTTCTCTGACTGATAGAGCACCAGAGCAATATAAATTGGAATAAAAGCTGATGAATCACTGTCATTTCTATTGGTAAAAAAGCAATACAAGATCCTTCAATGTCAACATTAGATATGAAATGTGTTCTGTGCCGTATTAAATTGCATATTATTGAAACAGCTGAGATAAATTTTAACTCTTGACTCCTCAGAGCGTTCACTTTTATACTGCATGGCACAGAGCACAACCTGGCTGGTAACAAAAGGGCTCACAGGAGACCACAGACCCTTTATAGGCAACCTTGTGGGATATCACACGCTCATATTCCTCCTTCACTGGGGACCAATGAATGGCTTTTCATATAAGGAGAAACAAAGGGAAAGGTGAGGAAAAAAGACCAGGAGAGTCTCTTGGAGAGGAATGGGATAGCTGGTAATGACCCCTGGAGCAAGGTCCAAATGAAAGCTCTTTGGTCTGTGCATTGGTATCCAGGAATGCAGGGAACAGGGTCCACTGCAGGAAAGATGAGGAGTGAAATCACAGAATGTGTAAACATTATTTGCTTTTTATTCTTACTAGAAGTTAGTCGGCAAACTTTTGAGAAAACCCTAAAGGATGTGTGAAGTAGAACAGGTACCTAGGAAGAAATGTTATTGAAAAGTAGGCTTGGGGTTGTGTCTGACAAGGGCAGAGAATAAAATGTTGGTGGGTGGAAGATATATATTTGAGCAGATAAGGAGTTTTACGTTGTTTTATTGGGAACTTGAGATGCTGTATAGCACTAAAAGAGAAGAGAAAATAAAACTAAACACCTGGAAGACTAGGTCCTCCACATGTACATCTCCAGAGACCAGGTCTCTAGAGGCATTCCACAATGGTGAGATTTATCATATAGTATTATTACCCACTATCAAAATGGTCTGAGCACCATAAAACTTTGTTTCAAGGTTCTTTTTTTTTAAAAAAAAATGAAATATGGTCAGGTCATTAAAATGGAAATTTAAAAGGTTTTCAAACTTTCGAAATATGATGATTTTAAATATCTGTTCTTAATGTGATCAAGAATACAAATGAATAATACCACTGTCATGCTGATGCTGCATGTCAGTCAGTTATCTATTAGGGACAGATTAAAAATCCATGGAAGGTGATAATACAAATCCTAACTGGCCCAATAGGTCTTTAATAATTCCATATACTTCTCATCACCTTTCTTTCCATGCACAAGCATTCATTT
Source organism: Merops nubicus (assembly GCF_000691845.1). Lineage (NCBI taxonomy): Eukaryota > Metazoa > Chordata > Aves > Coraciiformes > Meropidae > Merops > Merops nubicus. Next base: position 8,594 of record NW_008617250.1, on the reverse strand, counting down.
TTATACCCATTCTAGGTTCTTAAGCCACAGAATATGTTTATTTTTCTACCTATTAACAGTGCTCGCTTATTGGCTTTTTGTATCACTGTGGCTTTTTTAAAGACATAAAATGATGCATTGTCTTTGCCAAGGGCCTTTCCACTGCCCTGATGTTTATTACAGAACCCACATACCCATCATTGTCCTATCTACACCATCTTATTTGCCTGAAAGTAATATAATTACATTTATATGCCAACTATTTCATCTGTGTTTCGTGCTAGTTAAATTGGTTTCTTATGCATTTGTTTCATGCATTCACCACAAATTGATATGTATAACCTATGCATATATTCATCTCGTCAAGTATTCATGTACTGGGTTCCTGTGTTCATTATTGACAGAAATTATTCATCCTAACGAATCCATGGGAACACCAGAAAGAGCGTCTAACACAAAAATAACTTAAATTATACAAAATGTGCTAGGAAATGTGTGTGCGTATGTGTGTGTGTGTAAAACTAGATCGGATTAAAAAGAAGCAAACCTAGAAAAACACTTGTGTGTGTTGGCTGGATGTGTGGATTTTTAGAGCCCTTTTACCTCTTCAGCAGTGTGATCAGAAGAACCTATGTGCCAAGTGTAAAATTATTCCATGAAAATAAGCAAACAGCATTTTGCATAGTCATTATGTAGCGATTGGAACCCTTCCAAACACAGAAAGGGGAAATCTGTGACCGTTAACCCCCTTTAGCTCCCCAAGTATATTCAGTGACTAAAAAAGTAATGCTAATAAATGTAGAGCTGATAATGACCCTTTTGGAGCAGTTTGTAGGAATGATAGTAGTAGATAGGTTGGGTTTTTTTTAAGTGTTCAGGTCTGAAGCATATCTCCAGCTTCATCTAGTTCATCTAGGAGTCAGCCTTTGCTACTGGACTGGCTGTCATAGCAGTACTCAGGATTCTCACCCTATTGCAGTGGAGCACACACCAGGGGACTGGTGTACAAGGAGATGGAAGGGACTGTACCACTGTCACCTTTGTTATGCTGAGCAGCTTTGCAGGACAGTGTAAAGTGGTCTGCAGGTAGGTTCTACAACTTGCAGCATATGCAAGAGGTGTGGAGGATAATGCTTCTGTTATTAAGACAAGATGAAGAGGAGTATGATGCTATGCTGGAAGCTCCTTGCACTGTTTTCACATGCTAGAACAGGAACACTTAGCCTCCATGGTCCAACCATCCTCTCAATTAATTCATAAGCTTTCTAAGGAAGGGCTACCTAGACATACAATACTCTATAAAAATGGGACTTTGACACTTGAGTATATTTGCCAGGTATTGCTGATTGCCTCTTTTTACTGCTTTGATCCCAAGATCTTAAAGTACTTTATAAATATTAATGAATAAAGACTCAGAAATATTCAGTCATTGTGCCTATGCTGTTGCTCATGTCACAGATGGGGGCAAATATATTAAGGCTACAATTTATTCCACCTTGCTTTACATTTCTGTATATGAGTGAGTTATTGCAGTTCTCCTTCATATTCAGGGGGTGAAATGAGAATTTTTAAGGTGTGACTCATTTAATCTATTTTATACATTTATTTATAAGGAAAGGAATGATGCTCTAGAAGTATCTGTTTCTCTCCATCAGCTATGGGGCTCTTAAGGTGACTTACTCAGATTTAGACAACTGCACTGTATGACTCTTTGTGCTAAGAGAGGGACCCTGGTTCAGTTTTAATTGAGCTCAGCTCTCCTAATTTCCACTGCCATGCTCTGACACAACAACAAATACTACATGTATTACTGAAAGTTACCTCATATTTTATCAGCATGTTAGCATCTGATATGAAAAATGGGAAGATAGTAAATTTTCTGTTTAAATTTCATTATTTAAAAACTCAGAGATTTCTGGTAGATTTAAAGGTTATTATACCAGTATCACTCTCTGGAAAATAATGGAAAAGATATCATTAATTTCCATTAATAAAAAAGGTGTTATCATCATTATATTCTTGGGGAAAATGTTATTAAACAAATCCCTCATAGATCTTTTAAGCTTGGCTAATAAGATTAGTCACATACGTTTACCTAAATTTTTGCAAAGTAGTTAAAAAACATTGTAAAATAAGAAGTTTAAATCAATGCTACTGAAAATGTTAGCTGTAATCAACCAAGATCATGTCCAATGGTTAAATATTTGACTGAGAAATTTCATGGCATTGCTACACTGAAAAGAATATAAAGATTTTCCAAAAAGATCCTTACCAGTTTGGGTGCTATTCAGTATTTGCTTAAGGATTTGAGAGAAAGTGTAATGACTACTATTAACACTGTCAGGCTTGGAAGTAAGAACAGGAACACAAATGAGAAAAGTAGCCAGAATTGCTTCACAATTTAGAATAATTTAATCCAAACACACTGGTCCAATCAAATATAGAAAAATATCCCTTAGTAGAAACAGGTCAGACATCTCTACACTGATGCCTACTTTTCACTAGAAAGGCAATGAATGTGGACAAGGTTTAGGAATCTTGGTGGAGACTCAAACCAACATCAGCTTCCTTTGCGTTACTCTTGCTAATGAGCCAAATTGATACTTAGCATAGTGAGTAGCAATAGGGAGTCTAATTGCATGTCTGTGATGAAGAGTGAATGAAAATAACTGCAGAAAGTAAGAATACTGAACAACAATGTCCAATCCTCTTGTCCATACTTAAAAGGGAATTGAAAACTTGCAAATGAAAAATTAAAGAGAGTACAGAAAAAAAAGGCAAAAGTAAGATCTAAGAATTGGAGTTGTAGGCTTATTTAAATGTTTTGAGATCACTGTCAATGCTTCTACAGTAATGCCGTAACATGTAATGTAGTTTATTAACAGGTGCTAGAACTCTTTCTGTCCTCCTTGAACGCAACGTGCTTGTGTGCACAATTGGTGTGGGGAGAATGATTTCTTCCTATAAATATCTTTAGAGGGAGAAAACACCAGGGATTAGAACTCTAGATTTTTGTTTAACATGTTACTCAGAAAATGTAAATAGCAAGTATGTCTAAAACAAAGGGAAGTCAGGGTAGAGAATTATGAGATCGCTGCTTTCCAGTTCTGAATGTTCACTTGGCTCACAGGTAAGATGGAAACTCTTGAAAAAGTATCTGGTTGATTTGTGCCTCAAAGACAGATTTCAGATTTTGGCTGCAGACTAAATAAAGCTATATGTTGTTATTATTATTATCATTAATTGTCTTTGTCTATTGCTTTGTGATTCTGGAGTTAAATCAAACCATGACTTCAGTGAAAGTAGTGTAGTTTGTACCAGACTACCATAATATGCTTTTTTATTAGGACTACCATAAAACCTCTGGTATGATGGGAAGGTATTAGCTGTGAGAAGAAGGTGGGATAGATACAGAATAATGACAAAAATGCAAAAAGGAATAAAGGAACTATTACAATTAGTTGAGCTGAAAGAAGTAGTTATTAATTTCAATGAAGGTTCTTACTGAGAATCCTGTCTGAAGGTCTAATTTTGGGACTGATTTCTTCTAGTATTTAGCATTTAGAATTTATTTTCATTTAAAACTTCAACACAGAAATCAGGAGGTTGTTCATTAAGCTGCTGACAACAGAGCTGGCGGTTACTCTCGCCACAGAGGAGCACTGGAAAAGCAGGGAGTTCTTCTGAACACAATACCTGCACAGGGAGTCAGCAACTTAATTTTACAAGTGGATTTCATGAGTTTGTGAGCAGATGCTCATTGTGATATAATTGACCTGATGCCAGTAGAATCTGAAGTCAATGGTGTTTTCATTCTACATTCTCTGGTTTACCCTTTGGAACACAACTGTAACTAAACGTATTTGTTAGCTATTAATTATTAATTGTTTACATATCAATTGTAAGTGAGGGAGATTGTTTTCTTAATATTATATGAACATCCTAAAGTTTTATAGGCTAAGTGAACAATGTTCTTTTCAGGAACGTTCGTGTCACTGCACAACATTATCTTTCAAAAAGCCGTTGCCATTTAACTTAAATAATTCACATGCAGCCACAAATGTTCAGTTTCCTAAAATGACGGGTGATGGTAAAACACACAGAACACTTTCACAGCTTCAGGTAGATGAAAGCTACCTGAGCATGAAGGAAACAATCTTCTTTTTGTGTGTCTGGAAATACTAACAATTTCATGTGGAATTCATCAAAAATGTATAATTCTGCGTAGCCACGTTTATATTGCATTAACTTTCCCCTGGTTTACATGAGGCAGAAGATAACTATAATACACAAAGTATGTCACAAGGCAACGTGTAATGAAAATACAACAGATATTACATACTTTATCCTGAGGTACATGCACACATTGCCAGAGAAATGTAAGCAGAAATCTTACCTTCTGAAAAGGATGCAATTTAAATGGAATTGACTTGATAAAAATGTTGATTTTGGCTATTTGAAAGTTAAATGTGGAATAAAACCAATGATCACAGCTGCTTCTCTATATGCAGTAGAAATAGATAAGCATTTCCAGCAGGTAATTCGTTCCACCTATCTGAGGAATTTACCATAAGTATTTGCTCTCTGGTGATGTCAGTCATTTTCCAGAGAGAGATACTACAAGATGCTCTTTTATTTATTGCCTTATTTATGTTAAGCTAATATCTGGCGAAATGAAATCTATCCATCAGTGAAAAAACTTTTTTTTTGTTCCCTACATGAACCCAGAGCTGTTGATTTTAATTTCTGTAACCACAGGTAAGGACAGGAACATAGACTGAGCCACACCCTTCACGTATCCAAACAATTTCTGTTGTCTTCAGCAACCTGTCGGTGCTGGTCTGAGCATCTCCTTCATATGCTGGTAGGGTTTAACTTTCTGCTTCTGTTGCTGCAAATCCATCCCATTTATGGCTCAACAGGACAAGTAACCCAAGAGAGCCAAGAAAACACCTTTCTAGAAGAGGTAATGAAATGAAATCTTTCATCAAATAATGAGATTTTGAGATCAGTAGTGGAGGCTTTTGATTTCTGGAAAAAGTAGCATAATTTGAGGGACACTTGTCGGTCTGATGAGACTATAACTGATAAAGATTTGCAATTTCTAGTATCATATTTTGGAGCAATTTAAAACACTCTGAAGAAGTAGTTCAAAATTTTTTATAATTATGAAAAAATCCACTGCTTGTCCTTCAGCTGCCACTGTAAAGCACTCCAGGATATCTTTTTACGACAGCATGCTTTCATTCAAACACAACTTAAGCTGTCCTGGGGCTTAGAAGACCTCATGTGTGAGGAAAAGCTCATGTTTGAATGGTTCTCTTAGAAAGGTCAGTTGGGCAGGTTGAAGTAATAAAATATCTGGTAGAATAAAAAAAAAAAAATACTTTAAGGGTCACTAATTGCAAAAGAGTCTGAATTCTTCATATTTGGTTCTGGAACAATGTAATCAACCATGTCTAAGGGTTTCTTTCAGTTTGTAGCTTGACTAGTTAGAATAAAATCCCTGACTACTTTTTCTAGCTCAGTGAAAATTTCAGTCAGTTAGGGTGATGTAGTACAGATGTAAATGGCTGACTAGAAAGTGGGTGAACAAAGACAGTAGAAAACCTCAACTTCCAGAATATTCTAAAATTATCAAAGGGAATCAAAGATAGGGGGGAAATCACCATTTAACAGTTTCTGCTTGGATCACATTACTGTGATAAGGAGAAATGCCATCATGATAGCTGCCATAGAGTAACTATGCAGGGAGATTAACAGACTCATTGTGCCTTGAAGGCTGCAATTTAAACAGTAAGATTCTCCATTTTGTAACCTATTGCTTTTAAACACTGATCAGGATATACTTTCTGAATAAAAGATTAAGACTTCATATATCAAAAAGACTTGTCCATTCTTCATGCTGCCACAGTGAGATAGCACAGCTGATGGAAGAGGAAATACCCATTCCGAGGTGTACCTATAACATCTGATTATTACATTTCAGTAGCTGATATTTTTTGATGAATGCCTGAACATCCAGCAGAGAGAGGTTTTCCACCCTCTCTACACAACAGCTGTGCCTTTTGAATCACACAGACTGGCAGAGAGGAGGTGACACTCTATAGGCCAAACATCATTCAGCCCTGGCTGAGCTCACTAGAATGCAAATGCATCGTCTTGATAGTCTTTCCTGAAAGACATCTGTAGTCACAGCACAGACATAGAGAGCAAGGGCAGAGCATGACAGATTGAAATAGTTGGGGGGGAAAAAGACACAATTCCTGGACATATTTAAGTCTACTGCAGAAGCAATCACCACTACAACAAATTCCAGTTAGAATAAGAAGTAGGCCCAAGAACAATTATAGCAAATCTTTGATAGTGTATCATGAATTAACTGCGGTTTTGATACAAATAACATGTATTGCTTTCTGTATGGTCACAAACATAAATACCAGAGTGGAGGAAATGCTTGGTCTTCTACTTGGATGATTTGTATTTCTATAGCCTGCTGTAAAAATGACACAAAAGATTTATATGTCTGGGGATACCTCTCAAAAAGTAATCCAGTCTAATAACTGAAAGTTACCTAGGTAAATTCCTATTAATTTTTTTTCTGATCTGAGGGAAACTTCTGTTTACATTCCTTAGTAGCGGTATGTAGGCACCTCTTGTTCTCTTACTCACCCCACAGCAAGGACAAGAGCAGTTTAAGAAAAGGAAAAGGACTTTCTGGACTCTTTGGCTTATAGCTATACTGAAATACCATATGATAGTATGGGAAGTTTCCTCATGTAAATATGACTAAATTATTTTCCTCCAGAAAAGGGTGATCTCATAGATACTGCCTACTGGGAACAGTCTTTAGCATACATTATATCCCTGTGTCCCTAAGTATTCCCCAAGGCTAACTCAGGAAATGACTACCTGGAATAGGGCAGAACCTTGTCAGGGTCTGCGAGTTTTAACACTTATAGACATTTGCACATCAGCACTTGAGTATGTGCACAGGCTCCGTGAAGTTTACTCATAAAGTCCCATTGCTGAAGAAAATCTCAGGCAATGTTACACAGAAGCAGTTTCCATCCACATCAAGACTTTTTATATCTTTCAGAGCAGAGAGTATCTGCAGATGGCTGCTGCAGGGCAATGTGGGCTTTGCCAGGTACAAAACCTGCAATAACAGAAAAGAGGTTGTATGTTTTGCAACCTTTTCATCTTTGTGATTCGGCTGGTGGGTACAGGTGAAACCTATTAAACCCCTGTGGCTAAGGCCTTCACATCTCTGGCACGTGCTCACCAGAAGTGGGATGCATGTGGACATGGCATTTCAGTAACTCCCGTTCTCCTTATTCATTGCCTTCCATTCTCATAAGGATTGTTGATTAAAAAGTGAAGGGGTTCCTTGAAAGGTGCCACACACAGAGTTAATCTGCTTTTGTTGCGGTTTAGGCCCAACTGGCAACTAAGTACCATGCAGCCACTTGCTCACTCATCTTCCCTCCCCGTGAGAGGGGGAGCAGAATTGGAGGAAAAAGGCAAAAAACTGATGGGTTGAGATAAGGACAGTTTAGTAAGACAACACAAGGAGAGAAGAAATAATAACAATAATACTAATAAAAGAATATACAAAGTGAATGATGCACAATGAAATTACTGACCACCAAGAACCCAAGGCCCAGCCTGTTCCTAAGCCATAGTCCCTTCTCCCCAAGCCAGGACCCCCAGATTATTTACTGATATGATGTCATATGGTATCAAATATTCCCTTGGCTACTTCAGGTCAGCTGTCCTGACTGTGTCCCCACTCAGGCTCTTGTGAAAACTAACTCTATCCCAGCCAAACTCAGAACAGCTCTTCAGTGAGAAATGCATCATCCTACCAGGCAAAAGCAATTCCCATAACCTTCTATGTCTATCAACAACAGTGCTGCCAAAAAAGCATAGCTACATTGATGGTCCATTGAGTAGCTGATAGAATTAGCCCCTGACCTGTTGATAGCCTTGAAGAACAAGAAGGGAGACTAAATTTTAAATTAGGTAGAAGGCAAGAAGAGACTATGAAGTAGTAAGTTTAGTAGTAGCAAGAAATAGTATATTTAGAGGCTGTTTTATTAGGAACAAAATAGAGGTGAATAGGACTATCTGCTGTTTTTCTTCTGCATCACATATCTATGAGCTTGTCTTTTGGAAGATGTCAGTTTTCTCCTTTTCATGCTCTATATGTTCCTATAAGATTTATATACTGAATTCACCTTCTATATTGCCTTCTGCTGACCCACTAACTCCAGCCACAGTGAGCTCTATCACACATACCCTGAACAATTCCTTTCTAACTCAAAAACTGACATGTTTTCCCAATGGCTCTTTTCCTCTTAAAGCAGCAGTGACTTGCTCTGACTTATCATGGGTGCCTTTTGCTTCCTGCTTTACCTAAAATATACACTGGTCACACTTATCTTGGTATTCACGCAGTGGTTGGGGCTAGAAGATAATTCTGGAGATTAAGTATTACAACACTTGCTTAGAGAAAGGTCAGGTAGGGCAGGCTGACCAGGTCGGTGTCCATCTGGGGTCTGAACAGCAGCAATGACCGAGACTCCCCAGCCTGTCTGGGAAATCAGTTACCG
>NW_008617249.1:12325-18648 GCF_000691845.1 Merops nubicus | reverse complement strand
AAGGAGCGGCGAGGCCGGGCAGCGCCCCAGCACACGCTCACGCCTGCACACCTACTGTCCTCCTTCCACAAAAGAGGTTTCTTTCATTTCCTGCAAGAGGAGGAGGTGGGAGAGAGGGAACTTGAAAGCTGCGAATTCCTCAGCCACATAGCTCTGCCTCCCTCTCCTTTCCTATGCTGCCTGCCAGTTCCATGTGCAGGAGCTGCGGCTCCCAATTCCCATACAAATAGGCCAAGCTGAACAACCTTGCTCCCAAACCTTGTGAGACGTTTCTGTTGCTCTGTGGGTTATTGGGGATTTTTTTCACAGAATTTGTGTGCTTTGCTTGTCAGAGCCACCTCAAGGCTGCTCTGACTCTATAGGGCCAAGTTGCTGTTTAGCTGGTTAGGAGCATGGACAGGCCTCATGCTATGGCTGAAGCATTTTTTTTTTCTCTGAGCTGTCCCCTTCTTGCCTCAAGCCAACCCCAGGAAGCTTGTCTTCATGCATATTGACAATTACCCTTTGCTGGAGCAAGACTTCTTCAAACCCTCAGCAGTATATGTGGCATTTCAAAGGGATATTGCTGTCAAGCACCCAGCTTGTCACAAAACTGTGAGCTGGAGCCACTAAAGCAGCAGGCGGTACTCAGGTGTGTTAGGCTAATCCTCAGCTCTCCTAAACTAGAGTTACTTTCCCTCACGAGTAAACTAGGACAGGCAGAGAATCGTAGAATTGTCAGGATTGGAAGGGACCTGAAAGATCATGTAGTTTCTGTTTCACAGTTTGGCACTGGTAGGCTCTCCCTTATTTTCTTACAAGGGAGGTAGTATTGCTCCTCCTGTGTCATGAACAGAGATATGAAGGATAGTTGCTAAAATCTTACTCTCTCCAGAGCTGTGGTGAAGCAGCTTACACCAGCCACCCCAAGGCTTCCTTGGCTGTGAAGTGGTGTTTCTTCACTTGTCTGGAGCATCCTGATGCAGTGTTGTGGCACAGTTAGAGCTGCTGCTGACATAGGAGAGAGCCCAGCTGGCTCTCCTGTTTCTTTGCCTGACACTGCAGGCATAAATGAGTAGTATCAGTCAGAAACTATGCCTGACAGGCAAATAGATTTTGTGTTCATTTAAATAGGGGAAATCCTGTGCACAGAGATTTCAGGACCTGGTGGCTGGAGTGCAGAATGCATGGAGAGAAAGTCCGCTTTTGCAGAACATTTCCCAAGGCATCCAAGGACTCTCTTAAACCCACAAAGCCTGCCCTAAAACCACAGCTGCAACAAAAGAGGAAGAGTCCACAGCAGAACTCAGAGCATATTAAACCTTGCAAAATAGGTCTCTTTCTGTGGTGAGGGGTATGTGTATAAATACATACATACGTGTATGGGAAGAGAGAGCTGGGTTTGCTCGGCGTCGGTGCTAAAAGTGAAAGCAGGCTGCAGGAAGGCTGAGCAGGGGCGGTGATTTCAGGCAGGACCAGCAGTGGTGGGGCCACCTCGAGTGGAGGAGCAGCCTGCAGTGGTGGCTTTGCAGGGAGGATGACCAGTGTTCCCAGGCCCTGGTGCAGCAGAAGTAAAGGAATCTGGCTGGTTTGTGAGCCACGGAGGTAAATTCAGCAAGGATACGAATGGGAGAGCGAAACACAGGGAAAAGAGCAGGAAGAAAGAGGGTGAAGATGAAAAGATGTCCAACTGGTGCAGGCTATGTAGGCCAAAAGAAGGGTAATTTCCATATGGCACTAAGGAAGAACACTGGAAAAGAAAGTAAAAAGACTGTGTTAAAATATACCCATCTGTCTAACATGCTGGTACCATCTCTGTTCTCATCAGTCCTGAGACAACCAAGTGCAGCTGCTGTTGAGTTCAGAGTTGTGGAGGCTCCCATGAAGTAGGTGTTCAAGGCTGGCCCCAAGTGAGACTCTACCTGAGGTGGCTACATTCCTGTGCATTGAGTCACGAGCTCAGGGTTAACTCTTTCCAGGATTCAGGGCCTCTGCTGAGCAGGTGTGGGTCCCTCATGGATAGCTTTACTGGAGCTGGAATGACACTGACCAAAGGGATCTCACCAAAGAAAGGAAATTCAAGGAGCCTGTGCATGGGTGCAGTGTCTGTAAGAGCTGTTGCTTCATTTGGACTAGCCTCTGTCCCACAGTGCTGGTGCATACTTTGTGAACGTGCCTATGGTATGGTTTACAGTCAGAGCTGCATATTTTGGCTGCTGCATGTATCCAGCTTCAAGTTTCCATTCTTGGGACATGACCACATTCAAGGCCTGCACTTACACAGACTAATGGATTGCCAGAGCCCTATGTGAGGTAGATAAATCCTACCTTAACTGACCAGGCAGAGACACTAAGCCTGAGTTAAGCAGGTGTAGAGCTTATTCTAGATCTCAGGAGTCTGTAGTTGCTGGGCACAGTAGATTTACCTCCTGGATCACTTTAGAAAGCACAGAAGAAGGAAATGCACTGGAGATCCCTGCTACTATCCATTCTTCTGAGTAGCAGTCAGAACAGAGCTCCTGTAACCCTCAAGACAGAAGGGCCAAGGGGTGGCTGAGACCAGGGGTTACTGTAGCATTTCCATCTCTGGGATTATCCGTGTCTTGCCTTCCACTGGAGCAAAATTCATTTCCACATCCCTCAAAGTCAGCCCACTGTGGAAGTGATGGAGAAAGGGAGTAAAGCCAGCAGACAATGCAGTGTGAGAGCATTTATTTGCATGTTTCCTGGATAGAGGCATGATCTCTGTTCCCATCACTGGCAGGACCAGCTGTGGTTTCTGGCAATGCCAGACACAACCCATCACCCTCTGGGTTCCTTTCCCTTTCATTGTCCCTCTGGAGAACAGGACTCCTGTTAAAAACCCTGCAAGTATCACTGAGAGCCAGCTCTATTATTCACCAGCCAGTGAAGCAAGACAGGCATACTCTCCCACAACCTAGGGATGCCCCTCTGATCTGTTACCAGTGGGGCTATCTTCAACGGGATCAGAGCCTGCCCTTTTCCACATCCCAGTGGGACAACACCTGCCCACCAGAGAACAAAGAGGAAACCTGTTGTGATGGGAAAAAAGACAGAGTTCTCCCCAGAGAGGCAGCTAGGCCATTTGATGAAGAGCATCTTTCTCCCAGCCAGCTGGTTTGTTAGCAAAACAACAAACTAAACTTCATCTTTATGCAAAAGAGAAAATCTCTGTCAAGCAAATACCACAACTCCAGTTTTACTCGCCTATATAAATCACAAGGAATCTGGGGAAATCGTTGCAGAAAAAGGCTCTAGGAACAAGAGTGGAAGTATGTCTGCCTGAAACCAGTATTTAAAAGGTATTTTTAAAAGATAAATTCAGAGCAATATTTGAAACGTTGGAGCAAAGAGATCTAACTAGAACCACTACTAACTTGCCATCCTCAAAAGACCCAACAGTTAGCCATTGCTGTACATTTCTCTCAGTCTTTGCAGAAGTCCATCACCCCAGGTGGGCAGGTCTAATTCCAGCTGCGCCCTCAGTATGAATGTCCTCTGGAGACTGACTGTGCAGTGTGCGCGTCTGACCAGGAGTGCTCTTCAGCTGTAGAATTCCCAGACCTGGGGCAAGGAACCAGGACAGAAACAACGAACCCACATCTCCTCACCAGTGGTGCCAAACCCCAAATCAGACTGTACTTGCTTTTTCTCTGTCCATTTCTCAAATCAGAGACGATAGGCTTGGTTGCTGGTGCTTATCCCAAGAGCTGCCCAGAGCAAAACTGGTATATGAGCATAGGTGCAGGCGCCACAGGGATCAGAAGAAAGTTATCTGTGACCTAGGGGCCACTTGGTGGTACACAGCTCATTAGTCCTGTCCAGAGTTGGAGTGGAAGGACTCAGGCATTCTTGGATATGTTTGTTCCTTGGATCCTAGTTTCTTTGGTGGTGATTCTAGCCGAAGTGTAATTGTGAGCAAAGCTTTATCCCAGTGGACACGGCACATAACAAGAAGTTCACCTTCAGTTAGAGGGGATCTTAATATGACCTTCCGTAAAAAAGGGGCATTGTGTTGAGCTGTTAAACAGCTGCTGTGTTCCACCCCAGTAATGATTGCAATTCAGGAGTGAATAATGTAAGCCTTAAATAAACAGCCGGTAAAATAATTTGGGATCTTTCCTGGCGGGGGGAAGCAGGCGAGTTACTCTTCAAAAATAAGTGATTATTCTCTCTGCCTAGGAAATGAAGCATTCTCCTTTTCACCACCAAGTGGCTGTCACACCAACTCTCTTCCCGCCCTCGTGTGCTGGAGGCAGCCCAATGTCGTCTGTGGTACTCTCGTACCATCTTCACCTTCTGAGGAAGCAAGAGGTGGGTTTAGGTTGGATTCATGCTTTTTATCTGTTTTCTGTCCAACCCTTGTCTGCTTCTCCATCCTACACCCAATCTTCTTAAAAAAAACCCTCCCAAACTGCCTGTTTACTGTTCTGCAGGGGCACAAATGCCGTCTCCTCTCCTGAGGCAGCCCCGGCGTGGCTGGAGGAGAAGCGATGGTTTCCCTCAGCCACTCCCTCCTGAGCAACGCCGAGCGTCTCCTCGGAACAGCCGCGTCTGCCTGCGCTGGGGCAGGACCGAGAAGCGCCGGGCCTTGGGTCTTGGCCTCCATCGGATGAACAATTTCCCGTTGAAGGTTACTCACTTCCTGTTTTCCGTATTTAGACAATCTGGGCCTATAGGGAGGCTTTGATTTGTTGTAAACTTCAGCTGGTTTAAACGTTAAGTCGGGGAGACCGAGGCGGGGGGAGGAGGGGAAAGGCCTGGAGACAAATTAGAGCTATTTAATACTGAGACTGTGTTCTCTCACAGTTTTCTAGTGACCATTAGAGCATGTGAACGGAAGGTCAGGGGCTGAGAGCACAGGAGATGGGGAAAGGGCTGGGGCTGGAGGCAGTGCGTGCGTGTGCGTGCGTGGGGCTCTGTGTGCACCCCTATGGCGCTTGGGAGCAACCGGGAGATAAACTCCAGTGACTAATTCCTCCAGTGTGTCATTTTTGCCACGGACAGCTGTATGGAGAGGCTAACGGCAGTGCAGCAGCTCCGCAGTGAAGGCAGGGAGGAGCCTCTGACCTCGAGAGGAGAGTGCTGTGCCCTTTCCCAGTGCCTATCCGCACACACGACACGCTGACATTTGTTAGAACTCGCCCAGAAGTCTGCTAGACTGGAGCGAGTCAACACTTGCACATAGCTGATAGGGCAAGTCATGGCTCTTTTATGCCTGTTTTGCAAGGGGAAACTGAGGCATGGAGAGGTGTCACTTTGCTTGTTATCAGAAAATGAGTGTGCGAGGGATTGGGGTGAGTCCTGGCACCAGTCAGGCAGTGGTCTGTCTCCCAAGATGTGCTCCATCATGAAGAACATCCTCCCTGCATTGGTGGGAATTATGCCTGGATAGAAGAAAGTAGCATGCAGCCCAGAGTGCCTGTAGGCACAAAGAGTACATGAATGGTTTTGGTCTGTACCTTTTTGTTCATCTAGTGCTCTTCTAACAGGTTAACTCTCAAAATGGGGGGGCTATTTCTTCAAAATTTTATAAGGATATACAAATAAAAAGAAAAAAAAAAAAAAGAAAGAAAAGGAAATAGACTAGCAGGCAGGCTGAAATCCAGCAGGAGATGGCAAATTAATCTGGATTTTACAGCAAAATTCAGTAGGGATTTACAGGTACACCTTTAAACCACTCTAGCAGTATAACCTGCTACCAGAATCTAGTGTGGGCAGGTGGGAGTGAATGAAAGAACCAGAAATTAAAGAATGACGACCAAAAGAGCCAACGTAATGCTTGTGTCTCAGGTAAAGAAATCTGCCACGTCCTCTCTCCTGACAGAAATCAGGCAGGAGCTGAATCATGCTCCAGAGGAAAATATAAGCAATGGGGAAGACTTTGGTGAAGCACTGAAGATTATAGGAGAAGTAAGGGTCTGTTTTCATGCTCTGGCATTGATAGGCCTAACTCCTAATGATTTACATATGCTCTTTACCCCCATGAGCCAGAGCAAATTTTCCTCTAAATAACTCCCTGCAGCCCAGAGTGCGGAACCATAGAGCGAGGCACAGTATCAGGATAAAGGCAGGTAGCTGCTGTCTCCCTGGCATTGCTGCCTAGGCTAGGTTAACATTAAACTTCCCTGATTCAGTTTTTATAGACCAAACAGTAGCAGTTCCTTCCCTCAGCAGTATTTTGAAGCCTTTCCCCGAAGGAGGGGTTAGTTCTCTATTGTGTTATTACCTGCTGGATATTTTTTCTGCTGTATCTCTTAACTTGCAACTGCATTTTGCTCAGCCAAGCTTTAGGTGCTCAGAAATACAACTTAGCTCTTGTT
>NW_008617249.1:2766-12294 GCF_000691845.1 Merops nubicus | reverse complement strand
TCGTGTAGTTTTTATGGAAGTCTCTCCCATAAGTTTCCTCTGTTGAAGGCACTTGACCTCCCAGCAGCAGCTTGGTGCAATCTGAACCTCAGATTTAGGATGAGTTCTGGATCTGACAGGGACACATCAGACTGAATCAGGACTGACTACAAAGCCGGCACCATGGAGAATTGCACCCAAAGCTGTTCAAGCAAATGGTGTCTCTGAATTGGCACCAACCGGCTGCCTTGATGCTGAGGTTTGATCTGTTAGATCCAGAGCAGCCTGGTTTGCACTCATATCACTGTGCTTAAAGAACAGCCACTTAATCTCACTTAGAAATGTTTACTTGCGAGGACCAGATGGCCCAGGGAGTTGGGCTAAACAAAGCATTTTACTTCTAGGTCACGCATTCTAATCCAGTCCAGGTTGGTGATAAATGAACATATTCACCTGATAGACACTTTTGGCTTCGCTTTTGGTGTTTTTCAGGCTGGTTTCCAAGGAGAGATGTCACACCACAAAATATGCCTCTGTGCCCTGCCACAGTTGGTACTGATTTGACTGTCTCTGTGGAGAAGCCAAGGATCAAATGCTCCATGGCGCCAGACTGTTTTCTTTTGCAGGCTGCAGGTAAGGGGAAGTTGCCCTGTGTCTGGCTGTGTCATGCCTGCTCTGTGGATCGACAGGATTTCAGTTTGCAAAGCTGCCAGTCCAAACCCCTCCACCAACGTGAAATTCATTTTTTAAAAAATAGGGAAATGTTTAATTGCAGTTGACGTATAGGCATTCTCTGCTATGAACTTTACACGCAATCACAGATAACAGCATCCAAATTAATGCCTGCTTCCCACTTGTCCTGCTATAAGCAATAAACGTTTGGCAAGCCAGTAAATAACAAAATTCTCATGTGGCCATCTACAGGTCACCAGGATACTTAAGAAGTTTGCGTTAATTATACCATGTTTGCCATCAAAGAGGGGATATTAACCCTTTGGAGCTGTTGCAGGAAAGCAGCGGAGTCATTTGAAAGTAAATAAATGAAATCTTGTCACTAAAAGTGCAACCTTTATGGGAAAAAAAAAAAAAAAGTATGTTTGAGGCAAAATCCTCACTAGACATCATGGAAAATACGGTACATTTTCAGCCTTCCTTTTATTTATTTTGTATTTTGACATCAAACACTCCCTGTAACCTAATCTTCTTGGCTTTTGATGTGGCCGTGGAGACATGACAATTAAGCACGGCTTAAAACAATAATCCCAACAACAGGAACCAAAGGCAAGTAATGTCAGGGTTCCCCCCTCACAAAAAGCCTGTCCCCCAGTGTTTGGTGGCAGTGAAAGGACTATAAATCCCAATTTGTTGCCTTGATATCTGCTCTGCGCTTACACATTATGTTGAACTTTACACACTTGCTCCATTTCCATTCCCTGCTGTTTGTTTTTCTTCTGCTATCCAAAATGTCTGGAGACAAGCACGATACACACGTTGCAGAGAGATGGTTTGATCTTTCACAGATTAGTGCCACCCGACAAACAGGGGATTATTTGTTATCTGTATTGCAGGAATCGCTGAAGACCCCACTCGGATGAGGCACGTTCCTCGGGGCGGGGGGCTGCAGCACCCCTCCTGGCAAGCTGCTGGGTTCTGGCCCCGATTCTTCGAGCAGATCGGACGGACCCACCAAAATGCCTGTACAGAGGCAACAGCAAGGTAAACCCTCATCAAAGCCAGAACGGGTGTGTGATGTGCAATCAAAGCAAAGAGTTTGATTACTCCAAATTATTTTAAAGTGACGTTCTTAGTTCTCCTGTTCTGTCTTCGTCCCTGCTATTCAAACATGGAAGGAGAATGGATGAGTTTAGTTATAAACCCATTTTAAACCTGTCTGAAAACTAACATGTTTCTTTTTAAATGAAGCTTGCATGGTATGCTATAAACTGCTTTTTTTTTTTTTCTTTTTTTAATGAGTGTTTGCACTAAGTCTTGCTAAACAAGTTAGAGAGATGATTAACTTGTCTGAAATGACACGGGAAGGCCTCGTCCTGGTTCCGTGTGCTTTCTTCAGCACATCCAGGGCTGCTGCGACTCCTCGTTCACGAGCAAGGCTTGCAAACAGTGCTGAGGAGGAGGCTGCACAGTTAACAAGAAGCAGTGATAGAAAGGGCTGGAATTTGCACACACATGGTGAAAAAAAGGAACTCGGGTTATTTTTTTCTTAATGACTAAGGAGTTATCCCCAAGCTGGTTTCCACAGAAGTGAGACATAACTCCCGGGGGGTCAAAGGAGGAAACCCAAAGTTCATTAGAAGTTTTCTTGAAAATATTGTTTTAGTAGCAGCAGTACTCATCCCTGCACATGGCAGAGGGACTTTGCAAGACTTCATTTCACTTTCTAAAGCCTCCAAGGAGTTCCTTTCCCTATGTGGGTCAGATTCAACAGCATGATGAAAGTAGCCACAAAGTTTTGGCCATGGGAAAGCTGCCTGGTAAGTACTCTTCTCCATCCTCATGTGCCAGCCCATGTGTGCAGCCCCCTGCACCCACGGGTGCACCCCTTGCTCCCAGGGCAGCACTGAGCAGCTCCAGGCTAGCCGCAGACCCCTTGCTCCCTTTGTGGCACGGATGATGCCAAAAGTAAGAAACAAGTTTCCAGGTTGATGCGATTGCCTGTTACAGCAGTGCAAGAACCTACGGAGAACTTTCCCCAGTCTAATACAGGTCCTGCCTTGAAAACCATTAGGCAGCTGGCTGCTTTTCTGTGTTAACAGTGCTTTTAAAACTTGGTTTTAATCGAAAAGCATTTCTCCAAACACTTAAAAAACCCAACCCAATAAAGCAACAAAAAAACACCCAGAGAAACTGCAGTTCATCATCTGCAATGTGGCTGCTGCCTTAGATTTTAAACTGGTTCAGAAACTTTAGCGCACTTAACTCTGACCTTGTCACCCCAAAACAACACCAGAGAATGAGCTTTTGTACCTGTGCTTTTTATACTAAATCATTCACCAACTATTTTTTTTGTCCTGCTCTGGTTGTTTTTTAAAATACCAATAGACTGCTCTGCATAAAATTTAAGGTAATAATTCTACCGGCAACAGTGATGAGGATAATTTTTCCTCTCCATTAAAAGCAGCCTTTATGACATGAAGCCAGGCACAGGTACTTTCACAAAAAAAAGGTATTTTATTATTCTTAGCAATAGTCACCTTGAAGGAATATGAGGAAAGCATACACTTTTTACAGACAATATATAAACATGTTGTACATAATTAACAATAACTTAGTTCACTAATCCAAAAATAAGCAAAATAAAAATTAAAATAAAAACAGAAAATACTGAAGATTTTTTTTTTTATGCTGATACAAGTACAAAATAATTTAAATTTCGACTGCCGTTGTCTATGCTGCAGTGACTGACAATATATTGCACTTTGTCAACTGTATCAGTAATCCCTGTCTTCCACCCACATCCCTTCCCCACCCTCCTGCCCAAATCCTACAGAAATTTGAGTTGGGTACAAATAATGTACAACTGTACCATTGTGAAAGGTAAAAAGTAAAAAGGACCCAAATTTTACTTCAGTAGATTAAAAATTCTTATGATTTCTCCCAACCAATTTAGTTTCCCATTTATTTCCACTTCATTACAAAGTGCATCTATATGCCTATGCAGACCAGAAAAAGGAGGAAAGCAGGATTTTCATGGCTGCTTGGTTCTTGAGTCATTATCAAATATTTGAATTACATATTTAGAAAAAAATTAATGTACATCCGTTTTTATTTGTTTTGGTGCTTTTTTCTAGAGCAGGACTTTTGCAATAAAGATACAATTGCCTGGATCAAAAAAAAAAAAAAAAAAAACAAACAACAAACCAAACCCCAACAACAAAGTTAAAAATAAAATTTAAAAAAAAAAAAAAAGCTTGTCACAGAGTTAAGCTTATGTGGTTTACATTATCAAACCCCTCTGTTCATTGGGGCATTTTCATCAGTATAGCTAAATATGTACATTGTATGTTATACTGGAGCTTGTGTTCACAAGAGGCGTCGGATCATAACAATCAATAGGATACACTTCACATTGGCAATAGCTTTGTTTTCGGTCATTTACGTACAATATGGTTTAATAATGGAATTTAATTTTTTCCTTTTTTTTTTGTATTTTTTGAGTTTTTTTTCATATAAAATACGTTATGGAAATTGGACGTTCCTCTTGGAATGATGCTTTCCCTCACCTCATCAGCTGTCGCTGCACCTCGGATTGGACAGATGCGTGAAGCTCAAACTGATTGTCTCTCTCTCCCCCTCTCCAGTGATCTCAACCTCATTTCTGCCCTTCCTCCCTCCCTGTGAAGTCCACCGGGGCCTGGATGCCTGAGACAGCACACGCGCTGGTGGGCTGCGTGGCGACGTGGTGGTGGCCACACTGCCCCAAGTTTACCCAAGCAGCTAATCTGCATTTTTAAGCAACAGCTGCCAACACAACAGAACAAAATGCTTCAACCTCTAAAGTCTGCGACTTGGATGTTTTTATGCCCTGTGACGGTTTTCGCTGTGCTAGAAGTTAGCTGTCACACAGGTTGGTAGATGCCTGTATCTCACCCCTTTCCTGGAGCAGGATTGCCTTCCTGAGAGTTTTTTCCCAACACTTTGTCTGAAGGAGCTGTTTTGGGGAATACTACAGTAGTTGGGAGGGGGCCTGTGTTTAGTTTGTTTGGTTTTAACAAATCTTTCATACTGGGGAAACGAATGAAGAAATTGTGTCAAAACAATCGCCATCCTGGGCACATAAAAATCCCATATTATGGCTACATGTTTGTTTTGTTCCCTTCCCCCCCCCCTTTCCCAGTAGATATTTTGATTTGGAAGATAGATGGAGCTAAACTAAGGGGGCTGCTGAATGTGTTCTCCCCTCTCCCCCTTGTTTTGAAGGCAGGTTTTCTCCTAGGGTAGCCCATTGCAAACAACAGCACAAAAACATGCAATCAGAGGGGTTGAGGCTTTCTGGGAAAACAAGAGCAAAATAAATATGACTTTGTGTCTGATTTCATTTTAAAAATTATGTTTTTATAAAGATGTCCTTTTCTTTTTTCTTTTTCTTTTTTTTTTCTTTTTTTTCTTTTTTCTCCCATCCCAAACAAAGTCTGTGATAGAAATCCAGCATGTCTGGCTTCCAGGGAGCCGATTACATCCTGGGAGGCTGCTTATCTCTTTACAATTTTCACAGTAATAAGAAAGAGAGAAAGGAAAGCCAGTTCCAAGTATTTTCCTTCAGCTTCTGCCACCTTTTGCTTTCTGCTGGATCATTAAGTCTCGAACAGGTGAGTTCTTTTTCCTTATACCTGAGGGGGCAAAGTGCATTACAGGCACCACTACACGTTTTTGCAGAAGACCCATCATTTGCAAGGTTTTAGTCCAGCATTAAGAGTTAAACCACTTGGGAGCAAAGATCCCCTTTTGCCGTCCCTACATTCTCCTCTTGGCAGAACCTTTTCTTACTTGTTGTCATTTTAGGCAAAGCCCCATGTTCTTAATCTCTGGGTGGGTCTCTTGGTCATCAGGTTTTATCCCATGGCTGTAACCATGCTGGATGGGTGTGGATGTCCAAATGAGATGCTGGAAGATGGGTGGATGGGGGTAGGTGTTGGTAGGATGTGTCCAGAGTGGCTGAAAGGTGGCAAATGCCCCATTGGTGCCATGTGACTGGCAAGGGCAGCAGCGCTGAAGGGAGACGATTTCTCCTGCATGCACTTGGACAGTTCCTCAAAACACTCGGAGCCTTTCTTGCTTTTCTTTGATTTGTTGGACATTTTCCTATTCCTGGTCTGAATTCCTTCCTTTTTCATAGTCAGAGGCCTGTTCACCTGCAAGAAATGAGAAAATCAGGCTCATGCAGACAAAATGACCTTATTGTGCAAAAATGAAAATATTTGGACAGCCCCCATGTGTTTTTCCTGGATGGAGACCTTTTTCTGGCCAAAAAAAAAAATGGTGTTTCTTTCTGCAGAACTTGTTTATATTGATTTGTTTAATAAAACCACACACACAAAAACCCCTTAGACATGAAAAACAAATTGAACTGAATTTGGCAGCTGATGACTCTCTTTCCCGTAGGCTTACCCTCAGTCCTTGTTCATTTCCTAATAGAAGAGATCAAACCAGGAGGCACATGTTGACCCAAATTCACTCCTAAGACATGAGCAATCTTGTACCAGTAACCTCTGTTACTTACAGTTTAAGTAACATTCCAACATGTCAAATGGTTCTTGCTTAGTACTAAGTAATTTTTAATTATAGATAATAAAACAAAGCCTTAAATATATATATGGGTTTTTCTAAAAAATTAAAATTAATATGCCCCACCGGCACTAATTTTTGCACAAAGCCATTCCAAACATCTTCTGTGTTTCTGAAGGGAACATACTTAGTTAAAAAACAGACTTAGTTAAAACCAAGTGTGGTAGCTCTATTTTGCCTGATTTGCCCAAGCGTTAGAAGCCAAGCTAATACATGGTAATGTCACTGAACTTAGCATCACTATGCTGACAAAGAATGGCTGTCTCTTCCCAGGGGAACCTTAGAGACGGGGAAGGAATAAAACAACCACCAAAACCCTGAAACCAATAAAAGCCTAGTGTACACCATGCAGTTAAGACATCAATCCCAGCTACCCAAGCAGAGACACATAAGATGAGTAAATACTCACATTGTGCAATTTATAGTAGAGTCCGCAGGCATTACAAACTGGGTCCCCGTTTGCATTTCGTCGCCATAAGGTTGTGGTGGTGGTCTGACAGTTGGCACAACAAGTCCCTGCTCTCCTAGCCGCTGACTAACCAGAAGAAAAAGAAATTTACAAATGTATCAGCAGGAGGAGGGAGATCATGAGAAAGGTCAAGTTGGACTCGGTATTTACGCTGGGTAGAACTAGTTACTAGGATTTTACAGAGCGTCAGGGCTGAAGGAAAGCTCCTGTCAGTTTTACATTTTGTGGCCATTAGGGTTTTGTTTAAATTCACGTATTCTCCAATGCAAGCTGCAGTGTCAAGCCTTGTGGCATCATGTGTGCAGACGGCAAGGATGCATCTCTAACTCCACAAACAAAAATTGTAAAAGGGGAAACACATCACCTCATTTGTTCAGGTTTTCCCTTCAGGGGATTCTAGAATGCATCGTGAAAATCCTTTTTTTTTTTTTTTTTAAATGACCGATTTAGTTTGTGCCAATATTGGGAGGGGTTTTGAAAAGATGGAATCATCTTAAAGAATGTGATTTTTACCCCTACTCTGGCCCTTTAAAGATGGACACAAAAGAAAACCAACCGCATTACTTAACTGGGTGCAGTATTTATCAGAGCCATCACTGAAAATTCAGTTTCCATTTACAAGTGAAAGGGAGAAAACAAAACCGGCTCCAACTTTCTTTAAATATTTAGCAAACCAAATTTCATGCCTCGCAGCAACGATCTGCTGACCCTCTGCTGCCTCTGTCCCTACTCAGTTCCTTGGCTGACAAGCCCTCAAACAACCGTCTTAAAAGATTTTTAAAATAACAAAATAAAAAAAATCCACCACCCTTTCCTAGAACAATTGTTCTGCTGAAACCAAGGTGGGGGGAAAAGAAAAATGTCCAAACATTCACCCCACCTCCCAAAACAAGAACAGGAAAAGTAGAACAGCAGGCAGCCAGTAATTTGTGGATGGGCCCTTGCCTAGGAGACCCCACAATAATACGTTCTTTGTGCAAGCATGGTATCATATAAAGCGTTTACGGACGGACTAATTGCACGCCATATTTTGGGAAATAATTTTGTATTAGAAAGCTTCAGCCATGCCTCTGGAAGCAGTCAAAATACAGTCCATTTTGTGCAATTGGATTAATACTGAGGACTTGATATTTTCTTTTCTTAAATTAGCCAAGTTTACTTTCTAATGCGTATCAATGGTGGCGATTTCCCCAGGGCCTGGACTTTTTTGCAATTAGGCATAGGGTGTAGGAGCACTGCAGCTCAGGTTAACGTGAGCAGAGAGCAGGCTCCAGAGCAGTGGGGTTCCCAGACCCAGCTCTGTGCGCTCCCCTGCCCGCCGGCGCCGCACGAAGCACAGGCCGACCCAGCTCCCAAGGAAGAGGCACTGGGTTCTGCTCTCACTCCCTCCTGACTTACACCATGGCCCTCTAACTCTCCCAAAGCCCGTGGATGGCTCAGCGGCTTAAAGCAAGAATCAAGCCCTTGGAGACTCATACATTTCAGTCCCTTACTTGCCAGTGAGAACAGGCCAAAGGCAGAAAGAGGGGGTAACCCCCTACTGCAAGTACACTCATGCAACCCAAACACAATTAATGCCAGACGTCCAAACACTGACATTACTAATACAATTGCTTTACTATTGCGTGTCAAATGAACAAATTCCCAAAGATGGACATCTCCTCTCCCCTACAAACAAGCAAACTACAGCGGAAAAAGGGGCAATAAACAAAGCTGTAAATCAATTAAAACAAAACATTAAAACAACTACGCTAGTGCTCCCCAAACCCCTTGCAGTGAGCAGAGTATCCCTCCCAACACACTGGAAGGTGGAGACCTATGTTTGCATATTTGAGATGGCTTACTGATACTCAACTATGCTGCTTAACTCTATGGCCTGTTCCATTCAGACTGAAAGCACTTGAGCCTGAAAGACGATAATGTTACACTGTTGTCTTAACATTTTTCTATATGTCAGTCACTTTAGAAGGCAAGTCATTAAGAAGCTTGCATAGTTGAAATTCTGACTCACGACAGAAATCTTCTGTATCCTATCCCAGTGTTACAGCAGTAATGCCAATTTTCTGCTCTCCAAACCTCATTGAAACATGCCCACGAATAGCTAAGAGACTTGGGCACCATAAATCACAAAGCTCAAAAAAAAAATATTATATTTATTATTCTTAGCATTTTACGCATTATTTGTGGAGTAGAGTGTATTAGAAATTTCAAAACAGCAAGCATGACTGGCAAGGCTTGCCTATAGAAACTCTCTAAAGCTTTTAGAGTCAGGAAACAGATACACAAAGTTTCCTTATCTTTAACGTACAGATATCCGGATAGGAAACTACTACCAGGAGCTTAGAAAGGACATTTTTTTTAAATCACTCAAATGAAAATACAAAGTATAGGTGACTCCATGGAAAAATAATAGGATTTTTTTTTTTTTTAAAACAGTAGGGGATTGTCTGGGGAGGGAACCAATATTAGTATTGCCAGCGAATATAAGAGTGAAAATTACTTCATGGCTTTTATACAAATAATTATTAAGTGGGGAGCAGTAGCTTTGACTCATCTGATTTGTTTTGCTTTTTGGAGCTGGAACTTTTTTTTTTTGTACACGGTGGAGGACATTCAGGCTCATAACCCTTTCGCTCCCAGTATGGGGCCAAAACGTCCCAAGAGGCCAAATAAATGAGGAATTAAATTAAAAGCTGTCATCCGAGGATAAACGGGGAGCCGGACACCCGATACCCCGCGCACTGTGAGCGGCAGGAGGCTGGGGCAGAGGCACGCTC
>NW_008617249.1:0-2728 GCF_000691845.1 Merops nubicus | reverse complement strand
GGCGGTGGGGGGCAGAGCTGCCCCCAGGCACGGCAGTGACCTCGCCGTGACTGGCCCCCCTGGACAGGACAGTACAGCTCAGCTCCGTGCAGGGGCTGTGCAGGGATGAGACGCGTTTGACTGGTGCCTGCGTGTGGTCCCCTTGCCTAATTTATCCCCAAACCCAAGAGAAAGGGAGACACCTACCAGCCTTCGTTTGGGTTTAATGAGAGGTCGGTTTTGACCGTTCATTTTGTGGTAGAGCCCGCAGGCGTTACACAGGTAATGCCCGGTGCCGTCTCTTCTCCAGAGAGGGGTAGCAGTTGCTCCACAGTTCACACACTCTCTGCCTTCTAAATGGAAACACGAAGAAACCGGATTTCTTTCTTTAAAAACAAATTCACAAAAGCTTTTTGCATTGTCCTTTAGGCATTTTCCAGAAGTCAAAACAGTGTGTTAATTCAAGCACGATCAGACAGCAGTGACATCTACAGCACATGCAGCAAGGAGCTCAGAGCTCAGCATTTCGAGAACGCCCAGGCTCCGGTGAGTATTTCATGTCACGGCCAGAAATCGGCACCTCTCTGCAAGGTGAGAAAGAGTGACACTCTTATTGTGTCAGAGAGAAGTTATCGTTTCAGTAACGAGAACTCCCTTAACCTGCTGGGCACCGCTCCCCTCCTGTATCTATTGCACTCCAAGGGTTAGAGCCTGTGCTCCCCTGCCACAGATAGACACGTTCACGTGTACACACACACCCCTGCAAACAACGTGTTAGGAAGTTAATGGAAGAGCTTTTCTAGAATAAATCCAAGCAAAAAGACCTCTTGGTCTGTGCTTTCCTTTTTGTTGAAAATGCTATGGGATGAGAAAGTAAAGCCGAGCTAACTAGGAAGAGACACAGAATGCCAATAGACACAGAATGCCGAAGGCTCAGTTAAGATTTTTGTTCTAAAGGCAGAAAAACACTGTTAATGCCGATCTTTGGGAAAGTTGTTTCAGCGAGGACTCTGGAAATTACTGTTAAAACCAGGCTTTGAGTTCTTTTCTGTTTCTGTGATTTTTCAACAATACAGTCTAGGTTGGGTAGGGAGCAATTTACCTTATTACTGCTTCATTATGAGTTGTACTACCACAACGTGGGAAACGCAGCATTGTAGAATAGGCTCTGTTAAAGCCCGGCATGTAACTCCTAGATATCTGTTTCTGCCTCGGAAAGCTCTCTGCTAAAAGTTCATTTGGCTCTGATGGTTCGAGGGCAGGTCTGCTTAATATAGAAATCTCTCTTAATATAGTTTATGCAAATCCTACAGCATTTAACTGGAAAGGAAATTCTTTTTGCTAGTAACTGAAGCAGGCCATGCTGGGTTCAGCGGGGCTTGTGTCTCCTTTAATCTAGGGAGTGGGTGGCTTTTAAACAACACAGTCTAGAGTGAAAAATGAGGGGAGATCTGCAGCTCTGCATTTGTAGCTTTTGTCCCTCCTAGGGCAGGAAGCTGCAGGAGTCGTCGTGTCGTGAGTCTTAGCTTTCCTACAAAAACATTGAGTGGTCACGAACTTTCCCCAGTTTCTTGCACAGGGGGCTCCCTTACAGAAAAAAAAAAAAAAAAAAAAAAAACAAAACACAAAAACACAAACCCCAAACAAAACCCATCCGTTAAACAAAGTAAAACAAAAGCTCCTCACTTCCCACATCTAATAAAATCATCGGCAACTACAGGACAAAAATTAAAAAGCTACTCGAGATCCCTTTATTTTCAGAGACCCCGGTCTTGAATCTGTTGCAAGGCTCAGGCTGCTAATTGTCTTTACGTTCTACTCTCAGCACTACTGAAAAATACCTATTTGTAGTAGCAGCTGCATTTAAATAATGGCAGAGTGTATTTTTCCCCTCAGAGGAGCCATCTGAAACAAAGCTGATGAGCTTGTAAAATAGCTGCTATTTTTTGCTGCAAAACTCATAAGAGATCACATTTCTAAATTATTGCCTACTTTAAAAATAAATACAAGTAGTGTATTCATAAGTATATATGTGCAATGATATATAAGAATACACACGCAAGCACTTATATAGCCATTTATTTTTAAGGGGCTATCTAAATTCATTCCCAGTATTCCGTAGCTCGTCTCCTTCCACTGCCTGAGGACGTTAAACCAGGAAGGTTAACAGCACTACACAAATTGTCTTAATTCGTCTGCCTAGTTGTACAGCTAGTGTGATTTCACAGCAGAATCAAAACTTTGTTCATCACCTAATTTTTGCCGATTTAGGACTACACTTAAGAAAGAAATGCAGGAAGAGTCGTGAACACGGGAAGGGTCTGCAGACAATCGTTGAGAAGCTGAGATGTGTCTGGTTTGGAGGGGGGGGAAGGGGCAAAAAAAAGAGAAAGGGGGTCTTTTCTAGTTAAAGTTAGACTTGAGTAAGTTAGTGATGACTGGACACCTTAGTCTTTCGCACTGGTATGTAAACTATATTTGAACTTTTGCTCCTGTAAAATGTGAAGCGAGTAAGGCCCTCTGCGATGTGAAACAGACCGGCCGAGTGAGTTTCGCTTTCATCCTGCGCTGGGGCCTTGGGTCGTCGTTAATGAAGAGACGGGGAAATTATTGCGGGAGAGATGCCTGTCACTAGAAAGTCCCCACGTGTGATCCGTGGGCCTTTCACTGACCTGGGGGAGCAGGGTCGGGGCTGAGCCCCTCGGGAGACCGAGACCAGCTTTTCTCCGAGGGAAACATCTTTTTTTTT
>NW_008617248.1:8428-13067 GCF_000691845.1 Merops nubicus | reverse complement strand
CGAGGGCGCCGGCAACGGGAGCCAAGATGGAATTAGAGGGAGAAATTAAAGGAGGGAAAAGGGAAGGGAAGGGGGGGAGAGGGAAAGGATGCGCCTCGCCTCGCCGCGGCCTATCCGCGTTGGCTTTTGTGCCTCCTGCAGAAGGGAGAGGCAGGAAGGCATCGAGGGGGGGCAAAAAATGGGGGGAAAGGAGGGAAAAGGGAGAAGAGCGTTGGGGCGAGGATGGCGAGGGGAAGGGATGCGCGTGGGGGGAGAAAAAAATCTTCCCTCCTTTCTTCGCCGACCCCCCTTCGCCCTCCCCGCAATCCCGCTTTGACTTTTCCCACAGAAGTAGCCAACCTCCAAGAATGCAAATGACATTCATTATGCAAATGCATGCAAATCAGGTTTAACTATCGGAAGAAGGGCTCGGAATTTCTAATGGTTTAACTCTTTCACGCACGACCAGGATAACAAGAGCCCCGTGTCTTCCTCGGGGCTTTGTGTTTCCCCATCCGTGCCTGGGCACCCAGAGCCTCACCCCCTCGGTGGGTGCCCCGTGGTCCCCAGGGAGGGCATCGGGTGGAACAAAGCACCAAAAAAACCAACAACAACAATAACAACCACCACAAAAAACTGGCGTGGGAGCGGCTGCCCCTTCGTTAAACGCGCTGGCGGGAGACAAGACAAAGCAGGCTGCGATGGAGAATTGGGGAAAAAGAGAATAAAATAAAAAGGAGTATAAAAATGCACAAAAGGAAATGAGAAAGGAAAACAAAAAGGAAAAATTAAAAAAAAAGAAGGAATGGAAACAGAAAAAGGAGAATTGTGGAAGTAGAAAAAGGAGAATTGAAAATTAAAGAAAAGGAAAACCAGAAAAGGAAAACAAAGAAAATGAAAAAATAAAGATAAAAATGTTAATAAAAGAAGGGTAAAAGAATAATAAAGAAAAGGGAAGGAATCACAGGCCAGCCTCAGCAGAAGGTGAAACCTGCCCCGCGCTGCATCGGCAAAAGGTTATAGCAGCCAGGAGGGTTTGGCTGTTTACATCCAGCCCCCTCGTGGGGATGGGCACGGAGCCACCATCTCTGCATCTGCTGGGGAAAAAAGTCACGGAACGCGCCGAAATCCCCCCTCCGTGGGGTCTGGCTTCTGCACTGGGAGAAAAAAAAACAGAATTCCAGGTTTGCTCCGTGCTGGATGAGCCCATGGCTCTCCAAGGAGGGAGGGAGGAGCAGAGGGATGGCAGCGGTGGCACCAGGGATCTGACTCACATCCCCCCAACACGCCCAGGATGCTCCGAGCGCATCGGCAGCATCCCGCTCCTCCAAAACCTCTGGAAAAATCCCAATTCTCCATCCCAGCCCCGAAGGCTCCAAGGTCCCAGTGCTGGGAACCGAAACCGAAATCCCGGGAGCGTCACCTCGCGCTCGCCAGACGTGGGGACTGCAGGAACTGAGTGTTACAATGAGCTGAAAAGCTGAGAAATAGGTACATTGCATAAGACTCAATATTTTATAGCCATGCTGTTATTGATCAACGATAATAATGCCTTTTAATTTTTTATTATGGTCTGCCTGAGTATTACACCTCAGCTGCACTAAAACTTCATGATTTTGCTGCTATTTTCTGTGGCTCCTTCCAATACCCACATTCAATTTTATCATTTTTCCTCCATCCGCTCAAAAATTCTCATTATTTAAACTGGGGCAGGAGCAATAATCTGTGCCAGGGCAAGAATTTCCCAGATTTTAGGGGTTTGGTTGGAGACAACCAAAAAAAAAATGACTGGTTTACGTGCAGTCTGAAATGACCAAGAACTGCTGGCCAGTTATGAAAATAATAAACTCTTTTATTTCCCTAATCTGGTCCCAGCGTGGCAAGGCCTCTGCAGAGTGTAAAATATTCAGCACTTTGGCAAACCTCAAGGGTCAAAAGGATAAAAAAAAATAAGCACCATGCACACATAAAACCACTAAAAATACCCAACCAGTTAAAATAAAAAACCACAGAGAGCAACAGCCTCTTTTTTTACTAAAAAAAGATGAGGTGAGAATAAATGAAATAAAAATAATTTTTAAAAAGAAAATACAATTTGGGTTTCTTGTTTTCTCTCTCCCAGCACTCTCTGCAAGCCTTGCTGTGCTCTCTTCACCTCCAAACCCCAATTTCATGCTGGGGAAAATGAAAATTTAAAATTCCCCAAGTTCACACAGAATTCCAAAAGTGGAACTGGGTGATTTTTTTTTTTAAAAAATAATTATTGGAAATCTTTAATTTTTTTTTTTAACAAATGGAGGGATGCTGATGGGTGCAGAAACCTGGGAGGGTCTTGCCCAGCTCCTTCCCACCAATGCCCAGTGCCCAACACCATTATCGTGGCACGGTGCTGAGGCTGCAAACTCCACAAAGAGGGTGTGAACTGTGATTTCTGTGGGACTGTAACGAGTTTGGAGTCACTCAGCAAATACCTGGAGTCAGAAGCATCCCTGGAGCTGCGACGGGGCCGACTTCAGGCTGTGGGGAATAAAAAAAAAAGGCAAATTTGTGTTTTTAGCCCAGTGCCGGCGAGAAGAGCTGCAGAAATGACTCGATTTCTTCAAACCTCCCTTACTGAGTCATGTGAAAAGGGGTTAGGCACCATTTCCAAAAGTGATTTTTAATTTTTTTTAAATGTTTTTTTAATTTAAAAGCGCTCCTGTTCATTCCCCCTTCTTCCCCTTCACCTCCCATCTCTACCAAATTTCCCTGTTTGCATCCATTTCACTGTTTTTTTTTTTTTTCCCCCTGTTTTTTTCCCCATCCTTGCTTGATGCACCTCTCTGGCCCCAGCATTTTGGGCAGCCCAAAGGCACCGAGCTTCAGCCTTCGGGGTGGGGAACGAGGTGCCACAGACGTTCTCAGCCTCCTCATCACCCCATCAAAAAAAAAAATGCAACTTTCAAAATGTTTTAATCACTTTGCATTAGAAACCGACTGCCAAATAACACACGCTGGGAGTGTTTATCCACACGGGGGGTGGAATGGAGCCTGGCAGCTCTGACAGCGATGCCTCGTGCAGAGGGTTCTGCAATATCGCTGGGAAGAAGGAGAAATAAGAGGGAGGGGAGAAAAAAAGAGGGGAAAAAAAATTTACAAAGGAAACATATTTCTTGACAATCATTTCAAGCTGTTTCTCCGTGAGGCCCCCAAGAGAAACGTGCAACGGGAGCGACGCATCCCCACGCAGCCACTTTCCCCCCCATTCCCACCAGCAACCACTAAAAAAGCCACTTGCCAGGCTGGTTTCGGCCCCAAAGTCCCATTTTGCTCCCCAAAAAGCCCCATTGCCCAAGGGGGGGATTTCCAAATGGGATGCTCAGCATTGGGTGTTGCTCAGGGTTTTTTCCTGAGCCCTGCTGTGGGGAAAACACGGGCTGGGAGAAGGTGCTGCTGGTCTTTGGAGGAATCCAGTGTGGGATCATGAAGAAATAGCAAGGACAGGAAGAAAATACGCTGGACAGAGACACATGGAAACACCAAATCCTTGGGATGGGACATGGGGCAGCAGGAACCCTGTGAAATCTCCAAAGGCTCCAGCCAGGTGCCCCAACCCAACCTTCCCAGTGGAGAAGAGCCTTTCATTCCCAAAGAACTGTGGCAAACCTCTTGGTTTTCCTACCAAGCAGGACCCTGGCAGGTTTTTTTTAAGACAGATCTGGGGTTTGGGGTTATTCTAAACAGCAGAAGGTTTCCCACCAGCACCGGTGCCAGGAGTCGCTCGGGGACAACCCCGCACCAAGAGCTAATTAAAGCACTTCCAGGGAGAATCCCAACTTTTCACCACTGCTGTCAAATTCCCCTTTTCCTCCCACCCTTTGCAGCAGCGACTCAAACCACCTCCTGCCAGTCGATGCTCATCCCCTCTTGGGGTGCAATGGGATGTGGAAGAGCCCTCAAAGCACAAACCTATTTCCCTTGGGACCAGGTTTGAGTTTTGATTATGGGGCCTTAAAAAAAAAAAAAAGCAGAGAGGCAAAGGCCCTTGATGCTGTTATTTTTTGGAGGCAAAACTCCCAATATTGTTATTTTTAATGAGCTTTATCTCATCTCACAATGCTCTCTGCTCAACCCAGCTCACCAACCTTTCCAGAGCTGGATTTCTTTTTTTTATTTCCAGACTCAATTTTCAGGGCTGCTGATAACCCTTCCAAAAAAAACCTACAGAAAAAAAAAAAAAGGCAAAACCAACAAACCCAACACCACACAACCAAACCCACCACTCTTTTTTTTTTCCCTCTCATTTTCCCAAAGAACTGGGAGGCGTGAGCACTCGAGAGTCAAATTTGCCCAGGACCCGCGTCCCCTAAGAAAGCAAGGCTCAGTCGCCTTCCACAAACTCCACAGCAGCAACAAAAGTCCCTTTCAAGCCCTTCCAGACGCAAGTCCTTCAGCTCAATTAGTCAGGCACACAGAGACACAAAAAAGCCTCCCATTCAGGCTAGTGGCTGGCTGTGGAGGACAAGGGCGAAGAAAGGATCTTTCTCCCACGCTTTCACTGGGTGTCATAACAAGCAGAAAGCCCTCTTACGGGGGGATTATTGGAGATAAGAGTCCGCTGGAGGAGCTGGGGAGGAGGGGACGGGTGGGGTTTGGAGGTTGCAGCTCCCAAGGTCGGGGG
>NW_008617248.1:5611-8397 GCF_000691845.1 Merops nubicus | reverse complement strand
GTGGCATCGTGCTCCGGGGGGGGAAAAAAAAAACCCCACACCCCAAATGCTGCCGTGCCCCCCGCGCCCGCACACGCGCAGAGAAATCCCCGCTCTCCATGGCAACCTGCGCCACGGCCAGCCCTGCTGCTGGAGGAGGAGGAGGAGGCAGCTTGCCTTCACCCCAGCCTCGCCACCCGCTTGCCCTGGTGCTGGCAAAAGCCTCGGGCACGGGCAGCCTTCCACCCACCCCTGGCTTCTCCAAAAATCAGCAGTTTTCCTCAGCAAAGAGCTGAGAATGTCCACGGCGAAGCTCTGCCTCCAGAAACCCAGCCAGCCCTGCTGATGCTCCCAGAGATGGGGGGGTTTGATGTTAAAAAGAACTTTTTCTTTTTCCCCCCCTTCATTTAAAAAAATAAAAGGCGAGGGAGATGGGTGGTTTTGTTGTTCAAAGCCAAAACAAAGGGAGAAAATCCTCTGGAAAATGGGGTTTGTCTGCAAAACCATGAGGCACGTTGATGGCCCAGGGTCACTCGTCCTTGGTGGTACCCAAGGAAACACCCCAAGCCCTCAAAGCTCCCCGCAGCCAGAGGGGACAAACCCTGCACCTCCCGGCCAAGCCTGAGCAGGTAGAAAAGTCCTCTGGGTACCAGCAACACCTCGGGGGACGTATCGAAGTTCCCAAGTGAATTAGGTGCCTAATTCCCTTCAACAGTCAACGACATTCTCCTCATTTTTTTCCTGCTGACTCCACACGTGGCTGCAGAGGCCAGGGCCCTTCCTGCTTTTTTCAGAGAAATAAGAGGCACAGAAAAAAATTCAAATCAAATGCTAGAAAATTTGTTAGGGGTTTTTTTTGCCCCTTCCTGCTCAACCCAAACCCTTGCAGGCCACTGCTGGGGGACGGCCCCACCGCCAGCACCACCCCTGGGTGGGTAACCAGAACATCCAAGTTCAGTGATGTTGTAGAGGGAGGGAACACAAACTCTCCAGCTCGGGGACAGAAAGGCAAGAAACTCACACAGAATACATTATCCCATAATTGTAGGGTTTCGAGCACTTCGCTCCCAAGCAGCTGGTGCCTGCTGATGCCAGAGAAAGGTCATTTGGCCCAGATGAATTCCTGCCCAGTTCAGCCCAGGAATCCCTAAAACAATCCTGTGAAATACCATAAAAGCTGAATATTTCATCTGTAATAGCAGGTATTTGCTAAAAGCCAGAGAGGGAGGAACAGTGAGACAAAGCAGGCTCCTCGGGGAGAACTTTTCCTCCTTTCCAAAGATCACCTCTGAAAAGGCGACGTGGATCTGGGGACCCCCTTTCCCCTCCTCGTAGCTCACACACTGATCCAAGAGATTTTTTTGTTTTAATTATGGTTTGTTTGGTTGGTTTTTTTTTTCCCTAAAAGGACAATTTTTGAGCTTCCAGCAGGCAGGAACCTGCTGAAGGTCAAATTAAACCTGCTTTTACCTGCATCGACCTAAGCGATGCAAGGCCACAGAAGGAGCCAACGGCCCCGCGGAGCCACACGCGGGGCTCAGGACCAACCCATCCCACCACACCAATGAATATTCAGTCTTTTGCATTCCCAGCACTTAATAATCACCTTTTTTTCCCCTTCATTTCTGAGAGCCTGCATTTTTCACCATCCCAGACCAAGCTCCACCTCACGCCCTCCACCCACCTGCAAAAACTCATCGCAGGAGACCAGGCAGTTAAACCCAGCAGAGGCACCCAATGTGGCTGCTCCCTCCTCCAGCACCATCACCCTGGCACTACCCTCTTTGTCCCTGCTCTGGCAGTATCAAAAGCCCTGAAAGTGGAATTAAAATGATTTTTACACCTAGCCTGGGCTGTCAAAGCTGCAGCTCAGGCCACGGCCGTCACCGCTGGGTGAGGATTACACAGCTTAGCTTCACAGTTACAGATGCCAGGTCCAAGCCTGGACTCAGCTGCAGCAGGATAAATCCTGGAGTTATATGGCAGCACTAGACTGTGATCCACTGATAACCAGGGATGGAGTCAGCCAGAAGCACTGATCCAACATCTCCCTCTTAGCCTCGCAGACTTCAGTACAGAAGGACGCCCCCCAGATCCCATCCTGGCCTCAGGATTCAGGGGATCCCTCACTGCAGCTGGCATGGGGCTCCCGATCCAAGACTTCCCAGCTCTTTTACTACAAACTAACCACGGCCACCCCAGCTTTGCAGGTGGCCAGATCCTGCCTCCTCCAAAGCCCTTCCCCTGCCCTCTGCAGCAGTGGGGGGAAGGCAGCGAGCAGAGAGGTGTCGGGACTCACACGTGCACATCCCCTCCCATCCCCATCCCTGAAAACCCTCAGGGCAAGCCAGAATGCAGCCCCAGGACTATTTTTAGGGACACACACCCCCCTGCCATGCTGACGACGCTGTCACACGAGCCCTGGCCAGCACAGCCCCCCGTGGTGTCGGCGGGTGACGGGCAGAGGCGAAGCTGGCGGCGGGCGCCACGACTCCGCTTTCACATCCAATCACCTCTCAGCGACCTGCCCGCCGGCAGGCCCGTCTCCTCCCAGCCGCCTGAAGACCACATGGCTCATCATTTTCCTTCCAGCCATCCCCCCCCGGGGTGCTGCCAGCCGGGTGGGGAGCTGGGGAGCCGTCCGGTCCCATTTACCGGGCACCCAGCACCACGTCTGCACCCTGGGATGGAAGCGGGGAGTCAAGAAACCTCCTCTTCCTTTCCCTCCTGCCACACAGAGACTGGCACTGGACACCCCAAAACCATCTCAGGGTGTTGCAAACCCCCTCACCACGAATGGGCAGCCA
>NW_008617248.1:0-5556 GCF_000691845.1 Merops nubicus | reverse complement strand
GCACCCCTGCTCTGTGCCTGCACCCAAAACGGGGGGCCCAGGGCTCAGAGGGTGGGTTCAGAGCATCTCCCCGCCGCCGTTCCCACACCCCCGGCACTTGCTGAAATTAAAGCAGGGCCTGATCTGATTCCTCGGGCGGCTTAAGGCGCCCACTCAGCCGCTTTATCCTAATCCCGACATCCGAATCGCTCCCTTCAAAACACTCGGGGGTTTCGAAGCCCCGATTGTGTGAGGAGGAAAGACTCTGTTCTCAGCACAAAGACCAGCTCCCCTCTCAGCCCCGAGCTCCCCTCTCAGCCCAGGCCAGCACCTGGAGGCTTCAAGAAGCATTTTTGACTTCTGTGGGTACCGATGGCACGAAGCCTCACCCATTCCCTTGGCAGAGAGATCACCCCTGAACCCAGCCCGACGAGGTGCCCTGGACCACACCTCACATGGACCCGACACCCCAAAAAGCAGCAGAGCTCTTGGGAGTGATGCTGGGAGCGAGCCGCCGGCGCCCGCCAACCCTGCTGCAAGAACACCTCCCAAACCATCCCATCCCCAGGCTGAGACTGCATGGAGGAAGGAAATATATTCATCTGTTTTTAAAAATCTAGAGAGCCACAGATAAATCTACATCTCATCATGTCTACAGGATGTCTTTGTGGTTGCACTGCAGTGCCATGCCACACCTGCCCGACCCACAGCACGCAGGGCCCATGGAGGGAGGAAAAGGGGCAATTTGTGCTTCGTGGAGACCTCAAAGGCTTGAACCATCCAGGGCCTCCTTCTGTTTTCATTTTAAAACTATCAAAGGCCAGCAGAAAATTCCTCTCGGTCAGGAAACGCCTGACAAAATTTTCTGATTGAAAAGAAAACAAAAAAAAATGAACTATTTTTCATAGCCTTGGGTTGAGAATTTGCTAATATTATTTATCAAAAAACATGAATGTTTTGTTCTTTGCAAAGAAAAAGTTAACACCCACTGGTGGTGCTGACCAGGATGAGCTTTCCTACACCTTTACCAGTCCCCCCACCCCGGCATCGCCCATTCGTGGGATGAAATCAGTGCAAAGGGGCTTTGGACTCACCCAACTTCTCTGCTCCATCCCTGCCATGAGCATCAGAGTCATTAAAGGCAGCTCAGTCCTAGATAAAAGCGATACATTCAATGAAATTTATAATTTTGGATGATTCTATTAGTATTGGCTGGTTCTTCTCAACCACTCACCGAACCAGAGAAAAATTAGTATTGAATCTGGATTTTTTTAAGCTCCAAACACGCTGCTTCTAAGCATGAGAAAGAATGTGGAGAGCTAATCTCCCAACACAGAACATGCAGGCGGATCTCCTATTAATGTCTCCAGCAGTTATGTAGCCATAAGGGAGAACAGAGTAGACAGTGCTGAGTGTTAACCAGTCAAATCACAGTGTCCAAGGAAGCTTAAACGGCCACATGTAAGCTGCAATTTGGATCAACGTCATGCCAACACACCGGGCTCCCTCAGAGCTCGTGTAGTCCAGTAGCAAATCGGGGAGAAAAGGGGAAAAAAAAAAAAAAGGATAAATCAGCTCTTTGCAAGATTATTCCAGTTCCTGTTCCCAAAGGCCTTTGGGAGCCGAGCTCTCGGCCATGCAGCGGGTCCCACCGCTGGGAAACGTCACCCGTGGCACCAAAAACCTGAATTTAAGAGAAATCTCAGAGCGACCCAACCCGACAGCACCCCTGGGTGCTGCGGCAGAGGTGGAGGCGCCAAGAGCCCCGAGGGACCCATCCAACGGGCATTGCCCTCACCCAAGAGCAGCCAGTGGGGTGAAACTGGTCCCCACTCGCCCTGCCAGGCTGGGGGCACAGAGGGATGGGTGAAGACCTGGAGATGCCTTAGCCCCACGGTGCTGCCACATCCTCCAGCAGAAGTGGAGGTTCACGACCCTTTTAAGGGCTGTTTTTGGCAGCAGGGGACAAGGTGCACGAGCTCCAGAGAGCTGGATCTGGCATAGTGGGTTTTAAACCTGTCCCATCCATCACCAACCAGTATGAGCACCTCCTGCTCCCAGACCTGCCCCAGTAGGCACGGGCTCCTAAATTCCTCGCTGGGTTTCACCCTCATCCCAGTTCACATCCCCCGTTCCTGCTCGTGCCTTTGTTATACCCAAGCAAATGACACCATCAAACCTCAGCCTATGGCGGGGCCGCCTTGGCCCCGCACGGACCACGATTGGTCACCTAGGAACACCAAAAGATGATCACACAGCATCGCTCCCAGCCCCTGATTGGACAAAAGGGGCTTTCTTCTTTCCCCCTCGAACAAAACCACTGCCCAAGGGTGGCTGGCACATGGCAGCTCACCAGGGCTCCCCCAGGAACACAAGCCCCTCGTCCCCAGCTCGAGCCACCGCACCCCTTCGCACGAGGACTTGGGGACCACCGCTCAACGGCGGTGTCCCCCCGCAGACACGTCCCAGTCCGTGGGCCTGGTGAGCACCAGCTCCACCAGAACCACTCTCCTCCCACCTCGGTCTGCCTCGGAGGGATGAAGAGAAGCTCTGTACGGTGACATCCCGCTGCCACCAAAGCTAAGAGTGTCCAACTTCACCCCTAGAAGATGCCCGGGGTGCGAGCATCCGTGGAGGATGCTGCCACCCCTTCCATGGAGGTTCCTCTCTCCCCTTCCACCACCCACGGCTCGGATGCTTTCTGGAGCTGGTTCTCTGTTGCCCTGTCCTCTGCCACATCCCCCTCCAGCTGGGGACGAGCCACCAGGCCAGGAGAGCAGCACTTTGCCCTTGCCCAAGGGAGGAGAGCAGCAAGGCAAAAAAGACCAGCGAATAAAATAAGAGCTGGTAAAAACTTCCCGAGGCCCCACCACCGCCAGCGTGGGCTGCAGGAACAATAGCAGCACCTCGGTGAACCTCGAGGGGAAGACAGGAGGGAGGTTTGCCTCAAGTTCTCCCCAAGCAGATCACTGTGGGGAGTAAATTCTTGTGCTAAATTATTTTGAGTTACCTGGCCGTGGCGGGGGGGGCGGGGGAAATATCTTGTTTATTAATTTAAAGTAATTGTACGACTAGGATAAATCCCAGAACTGCAGCCTTCCCTCAGACAAGGCACCAGGGACAGTCTCTTCTGCTCTGTATTTTTGTTTTGTTTTGTTTTTTAAAGATCCTGAGGAGCACACGAGTAAAACGAGCGGGTCCAGCACAGGGCAAAAGTCACCCTTTTTTTTTGCCTACATCTCTCACTAAAAAAGATTCCATAAAATTACAATGCTCTAATTGCTCCTTTCCAAAATCAGTTCAGGTGCTGTCAGCCCTGTTTGTTCTTTATTATTATAATAATATCTTTTTTCCCTCCCCGCCTTGGACTCACCATTCTGGGTCTATATTATCTAAATCCATCACAAGATCTTTGTGTTCCTCTAAGTAATATCAAGGCACCTTTTTCCCCCCAATAGGTTGCTGTATTCTGCAGGTGACATTTAAGGCAACCAGTCTAACCACTAAAGGCGAGTGGGAAGCACCCAGTTCACCCCTTTGACCCAAAATTCCCTTCTACAGAAGAGCAGGGGGGGGTGGAAAAATAAATAAATTGCAGTTTCCATAAGGAAGAACTTGACATAAAACCCAGCGAAGGGATAAGGAGCAGCCTGAATTTGCAGAAAGGATAAATGATACAAAATCAATTTCCCCAATTAGCCTCACGCTGTTTCATATAAGAGTTCAATAATATATATTTTTTTGTAAATCCTCAGTCTTGGAACCTTGAGTCCATTGAAAGAAACGTTCATAGACAAAGGGTTAAAAGAAGAAAGAAAGCGTTTGGGTAGAGGGAAGAAAAACAAAGAAAACTGTGCGAAACCATTTGCCAAATCACCAAATCCTTCTTTCTAATCCTGATATCAACTTAGAGCTGTCAGGGAAGAAAATTAAACATATAACAGGTAAGGAATAGGAGGGGGAAAAGAGAAGGGGGGGGGGAAAAAAAGGAGGAAAAGGAGAAGAATCCAGCGCTCGTATTTGTGAAACACCCATTAATAAACATCGCTCCGTTGCTGCTTTATTAAACAGATAATCCAGCACCGTAATCTGTATTGATTTATGGATTCTCTGATGCTCTACGACTGGTTACGCAATGAAAAGTTCATCCTTGAGCTGTAGTCTGTGTCCTGGGCTTAACTAATTCAGGATCTGATTGGAAGTTTTACTTTGTTAATTCAATTACCGTGAGCAGCCGAGGAGAGAGCGGCACCATCCTCGGCTTTCTCAGGACAGACGTTTTCTTCACATGCATAGAATCAGTAAACTCTTAAAATCATAGGAGGCAAATAGGGTCTTTAAAAAAACAAAAAAAATCCTACCTCGGGTTTTAATTCCAGTCTCAAAAAGTTGTCTCTTTTTTTCCCCCAGGGTTTGGGTTTTTTTTTTTCGCCTCTAATTTCCTTTCTCTTCCTTTTTTTTTTTTCTGTCTCCATTTCTTTTTTTATTTTTTTTTTTTCTCTCTTTTCCTCCTCTTCCTTTTGATGAATTTCCTTTCTTCTCCACATCCTCCTCAGGCGTGTAATGGGGTTATTTTTACTTTCGGTTATCTAGCTTTATGAAGAATTGACACCACTCATACAGCTAGATAACCAAAGATAACAACCAACCCCTGAAGTCTACAGCATGAGCAGGAAAAAGCTCAACCTCTTCTTCTCCAGGGCAGCCGGGGCCACTTGGCTTTTAAGGAAGGAATGAGGGAGGAAAACGAATAAAAAGAAATGCAAATATTAGCAGCGAGATCCATAATAGCAGCTCACAGTGGCCCTGTCCCTGCAACCCAGCGAGCCCAGAGCAAAACCCTCCTCAGCACCAATGGGACGGGCAGGATCAGGCCCCTCGAAAAGACAATTTTGAGCAGAATTAACCACGCAGGAGCAGCTTATTTTCTGCCGAGTTTGAATTTGTTTCATTTGCAAACCAAATGATATTCTGCAGGTGCTGGGAATTAAGCCCGCGTTATTTTTAATAACTATCAAATTAATGCATTCAAACTGGTAATAATCAAAGCAAATATAATTTGCGCTCGCAACTTAAAATATGCACAAAAGACCGAAAGGACATTTCCCCACCCATAAACGCATTTAACGCTCTCTAAACAAAATGACTGCGAAAAACGCCTGCCGCTTAAAATAAATAATAACTTGTGATGCTTTGGATTCAGGCAAGATCTGGGGGAACAGAAGCGATGAATAAACACAGAAAACGCAGAGGAAACGATGAAAGGGAGGAAAGAAGGGAGGGAAGGGAGGAAAGAAGAGAGGGAAGGGAGCGACCCCCGCTCGCGGCTCAGGACCCCGGCCCTGCGCGCAGAGACCGCGCACCCTGCGCAGGGACCCGCAGCCCCGCTCTTCTTCGGGGGGGGCCCTGCAGCCCTCGCCTTCCTTGCGGGGACCCGCAGCCCTCTGTCCTTTCTTCTTTCGCGGGGAACCCGCACCTCTCAGTCCTTCCCTCGGGGCTCCGCATCCCTCCATCCTTCCTCCGGGGAGGGGGGAACACCCGCACCCCTCTCTTTCCTCGGGGCGACCCGCGTACCCC